>NC_053024.1:39645944-39929162 GCF_003073215.2 Triticum urartu
CATAAAATTCAGCATCATAGTCTTGCTGTTGCTGGGGAGCATCTTCTTCTTCACCTGCACCACCATGCACATCATCTTGTACATCTTCTGCATCTGCTTCAACTTGCACAGGAGATGGAGCTACAGGAACTAGGTCAGAACCAATCATGTCTTGCTGCTGCTGAGGAGGAACCTGTCCCTTTGTCTTCATAATATCCTCAATTGTTTGGTCTTCAACAAACACAACATCACGACTTCTCACAACTTTCCTTGCTATAGGGTCAAACAGCTTGTAGCCAAAATCATCACCTCAATAGCCAAGAAAGATGCACTGTCGTGTCTTCGAATCAAGCTTTGACCTTTCATCTTGAGGAATATGAACAAAGGCCTTGCACCCAAAAACCTTCAGGTGGTCATATGAGACGTCCTTGTCACACTAGACCCTGTTAAGAACATCTCCCTGCAAAGGATAACTTGGTGAGAGATTAATAAGATAAACTGCAGTCATCAAAGCCTCACCCCAAAAGTGTTTACATAGCTTTGCACTTGACAACAAGCATCTAACTCTCTCCACAATTGTCCTGTTCATCCTCTCAGCAAGACCATTCAGCTGTGGTGTCTTCGAGGGAGTAAATTGATTCCTAATACCTTTGTGACGCCCCGAGACCGATGCGCCAGGTGTCTCCCAGTTATTCGCCGACGTTGCCATGTGATTCGCTTGCGTGTTGCATCTTGTCATGTCATCATGTGCATTGCATCATCATGTTTTCAAAACTTTCATCCGTCCGGGTCTTCCCGTTCCTTCCGTTGCATGTTTTGAGCCCAGACACACTTGCACGCGCCCGCGGCACGTCCGAAATGTTATTTTATAAGTGGCCGGAAAATGTTCTCGGAATGGGTTGAAAGTTGGCGTGTGGTGTTGCTATAGTGTAGATAGGCCGCCTGCCAAGTTTCATCGCATTCAGAGTTCGTTTGATGCCCCCAACGGATAACTATAGAGGTAGTATAGCCGGTCATACGTCAGACGTTTTCAGTCTCCGGAAACAGTCGCCGGGCCTCTCTCTCTTCTCTCTTCTCAGCCCATTTCCTTCTACACTACCTCTCACCGCCAGGCCCTACCTAACCTCTCTCTTCAGCCCGCGACCCTCCTCGCGCGCGCGCCCGAAAGCTGTCCCGGACCTGACCCGGGCAATCGTCACTGTTGTGTCCGGATCATCCCCAAACATCTACAAAACATCACCGTTTTCTTATTTGGACTCCTCTAACCTTTTATTCGTGATCGTCCGATTATGATCGGAGGGATCCGTTAGCCCCTAACCTAATCCACCAGCATATATAAGGATGCAACCCTAGTTTTTAGGCCACTTGTCCCATCCATCCTTCTGCCTGCCGCCACCCACTCACCATCTCCATCGGGATCCTCCCAGATCCCCATCGACCAGCCATCGCTCCAGCTCGTTGTCTCAACACCAGACCAATCATCGCCTTCCCTCTCGATCCACCCATCCAGCCTCGAGCCTCCTCTGCTTTGCGTCTCCCGAGCAGCAACCAGGAGCCCGAGCTCCATCTTCCTCGCCCTCGTCCGCGAGCACTTGAGGTCCTACCTCCTTGTTGCCTCGCCCGTCCTGGATGTTGGGGAACGTAGCAATAATTCAAAATTTTCTTACGAGTCACCAAGATCAATCTAGGAGAAACTAGCAACGAGAGAGAGGGAGTGCATCTTCATACCGTTGAAGATCGCTAAGCGGAAGCGTTACAAGAATGCGGTTGGTGGAGTCATACACGCAGCGATTCAGATCACGGTCGATTCAGATCTAAGCGCCGAACAATGGCGCCTCCGCGTTCAACACACGTACAGCCCGGTGACGTCTCCCGCGCCTTGATCTAGCAAGGAGAGAGGGAGAGGTTGGGAAGACTCCGTCCAGCATCAGAATGCCGGCGTGGTGATGGTGGAGGAGCGTGGCACGCCAGCAGGGCTTCGCCAAGCACTGCAAGAGACGAGGAGGGAGAGGGGTAGGGCTGCGCCAAGAGGGAGAGAGACTCGTGTGTTCGACAGCCCAAAAAACCCCACTATTTATATGAGGAGGGGAAGAGGGTGTGCCCCTTCTATGGTTGCCACCCCTAGGGGGCGCGGCGGCCCTAGATGGGATGGAGGGGGCGGCCAAGAGGGGGAGAGGGGGGCGCGCCCTAGGGTGGGCCTTAGGCCCATCTAGGCCTAGGGTTTCCCCCCTTCTCCTCCTAGCTGCGCCTTGGGCCCTGGTGGGAGGCGCACCAGCCCACTCAGGGGCTGGTCCCTTCTCACTCTTGGCCCATGCAAGCCTCCAGGGCTGGTGGCCCCTCTCGGTGGACCCCCGGAACCCTCCGGTGGTCCCGCTACATTACCGGTGACGCCCGAAACACTTCCATTGGTCAAAACCTCACTTCCTATATATTATTATTTACCTCCGGACCATTCCGGAACTCCTCGTGACGTCCGAGATCTCATCCGGGAGTCCGAACAACATTGGGTAACCACATACAAACTTTCCCTATAACCCTAGCGTCATCGGACCTTAAGTGTGTCGACCCTATGGGTTCAGGAATCATGCAGACATGACCGAGAAAACTCTTCGGCCAGTAACCAACAGCGGGATCTGGATACCCATGTTGGCTCCCACATGTTCCACGATGATCTCATCGATGAACCACGATGTCGAGGATTCAAGCAATCCCGTATACAATTCCCTTTGTCAATCGGTACGTTACTTGCCCGAGATTCGATCGTCGACATCCCAATACCTCGTTCAATCTCGTTACCAGCAAGTTGCTTTACTCATTCCGTAATGCATGACCCCGTGACCAACTACTTAGTCACAATGAGCTCATTATGATGATGCATTACCGAGTGGGCCTAGAGATACCTCTTTGTCATACGAAGTGACAAATCCCAGTCTCGATTCGTGCCAATCCAACAGACACTTTTGGAGATACCCATAGTGCACCTTTATAGCCACCCAGTTACGTTGTGATGTTTGGTCCACCCAAAGCATTCCTATGGTATGCTTTAGCAAACAAACTACACGATCTTGTGCTACACTTAAGATTGGGTCTTGTCCATCACATAATTCTCCTAATGATGTGATCCTGTTATCAATGACATCCAATGTCCATGGTCAGGAAACCATGACCATCTATTGATCAACGAGCTAGTCAACTAGAGGCTTACTAGGGACATGTTGTGGTATATGTATTCACACATGTATTACGGTTTCCAGTTAATACACTTATAGCATGAACAATAGACAATTATCATGAACAAGGAAATACAATAATAACCATTTTATTATTGCCTCTAGGGCATATTTGCAACAGTCTCCCACTTGCACTAGAGTCAATAATCTAGTTCACATCATAGGGTTTGTTCATATCTTGCTTGTGAGAGAGGTTTATTAGTCAATGGGTCTGAACCTTTCAGATCCATGTGTGCTTTGCAAATCTCTATGTCATCTTGTAGATGCATCTACCACGCGCTACTTTGAGCTATTCCAAATAACTCCTCTACTATACGAATCCGGTTTACTACTCAGAGTCATCTGGATTAGTGTCAAAGTTTGCATCGACGTAACCCTTTACGACGAACTCTTTTACCACCTCCATAATCGAGAAAATTCCTTAGTCCACTAGTTACTAAGGATAAGTTCGACCGCTGTCATTTGATCCATTCCTAGATCACTCTTGTACCCCTTGACTGACTCATGGCAAGGCACACTTCAGGTGCGGTACACAGCATAGCATATTGTAGAGCCTACGTCTAAAGCATAGGGGACGACCTTCGTCCTTTCTCTCTCTTCTGCCGTGGTCAGGTCTTGAGTCTTACTCAATACTCACACCTTGTAACACAACCAAGAACTCCTTCTTTGCTGACCTATTTTGAACTCCTTCAAAATCTTGTCATGGTATGTATTCATTTGAAAGTACTATTAAGCGTTTTTGATCTATCCTTATAGATCTTGATGCTCAATGTTCAAGTAGCTTAATCCAGGTTTTCCATTGAAAAACACTTTTCAAATAACCCTGCATGCTTTCCAGAAATTCTACATCATTTCTGATCAACTATATGTTAACAACATATACTCATCAAAAATTCTATAGTGCTCCCACTCACTTCTTTGGAAATACAAGTTTCTCATAAACTTTGTATAAACCCAAAATCTTTGATCATCTCATCAAAGCGTACATTCCAATTCTGAGATGCTTACTCCAGTCCTTAGAAGGATTGCTGGAGCTTTGCATACCTGTTAGCATCTTTCAGGATTGACAAAACCTTCTGGTTGTATCACATACAACCTTTTCTCAAGAAAATCGTCGAGGAAACAATGTTTTGACATCCTATTTGCAAGATTTCATAAATAATGCAGTAACTGCTAACATAATTCCAACAGACTCTTAGCATTGCTACGAGTGAGAAAGTCTCATCATAGTCAACTCCTTGAACTTGTCGGGAAACATCTTAACGACAAGTCGAGCTTTCTTAATGGTGACACTTACCATCATTGCCCGTCTTCCTTTTAAAATCCATCTAAACCCAACAACCTTACGACCATCAAGTAGTTCTTTCAAAGTCTATACTTTGTTTCATACATGGATCCTCTCTCGGATTTTATGGCCTCGAGCCATACGTCGGAATCCGGGCCCACCATCGCTTCTCCATAGCTCGTAGGTTCATTGTTGTCTAGCAACATGACTTCCAAGATAGGATTACGTACCACTCTGAAGTAGTACACATCCTTGTCGACCTATGAGGTTTGGTAGTGAATTGATCTGAAGTTTCATGATCACTATCATAAGCTTCCACTTCAATTGGTGTAGGTGCCACATGAACAACTTCCTGTGCCCTGCTACACACTAGTTGAAGTGACGGTTCAATAACCTCATCAAGCCTGCACCATCCTCTCACTCAATTCTTTCGAGAGAAACTTTTCCTCAAGAAAGGACCCGTTTCTAGAAACAATCACTTTTGCTTCCAGATCTGAAATAGGAGGTATACCCAACTATTTTTTCGGTATTCTATGAAGATGCATTTATCCGCTTTGGGTTTGAGCTTATCAGCCAGAAACTTCTTCACATAAGCGTCGCAGCCCCAAACTTTTAAGAAATGGTAGCTTAGGTTTCTCTAAACCATAGTTCATATGGTGCCGTCTCAACGGAATTGTGTGGTGCCCTATTTAAAGTGAATGAGGTTGTCTCTAATGCCTAACCCATAAACGATAGTGGTAATTCGATAAGAGACATCATGGTATGCACCATATCCAATAGGGTGCAGTTATGATGTTCGAACACACCATCACACTATGGTATTCCAGGCGGTATTAGTTGTGAAACAATTTCCACAATGTCTTAATTGTGTGCCAAACTCGTAACTCAGATATTCATCTCTATGATCATATCATAGACATTTTATCACCTTGTCACGACGATCTTCAACTTCACTCTGAAATTACTTGAGCCTTTCAATAATTTAGACTTGTGTTTCATCAAGTAAATATACTCAGCATCTAGTCAAATCATCTGTGAAGTAAGAACATAACGATATCCACTGCGTGCCTCAGCACTCATTGGACTGCACACATCAAAATGTATTACTTCCAACAAGTTGCTTTCTTGTTCCATCTTACTAAAAGCGAGGCCTTTCAGTCATCTTGCCCATGTGGTATGATTTGCATGTCTCAAGTGATTCAAAATCAAGTGAGTCCAAACGATCCATCTGTATGGAGTTTCTTCATGCATATCTACCAATAGACATGGTTCGCATGTCTCAATGTTTTCAAAAATGAGTGAGTCCAAAGATCCATCAACATGGAGCTTCTTCATGCGTTTTATACCAACATGACTCAAATGGCAGTGCCACAAGTATGTGGCACTATCATTACTATCTTATATCTTTTGGCATGAACATGTGTATCACTACGATCGAGATTCAATAAACCATTCATTTTAGGTGCAATACCATTGATGGTATTATTCAAATAAACAGAGTAACCATTATTCTCCTTAAATGAATAACCGTATTGCGATAAACATAATCCAATCATGTCTAAGCAAACACCAAATAACAATTATTTAGGTTTAACACCAATATCGATGGTAGAGGGAGCATGCGATGCTTGATCACATCAACCTTGGAAACACTTCCAACACATATCGTCATCTCACCTTCGGCTAGTCTCCGTTTATTCTGTAACCTTTTATTTCGAGTTACTAACACTTAGCAACTGAACCGGTATTTTAATACCCTGGTGCTACTAGGAGTACTAGTAAAGTACACATTATAATGTATATCCAATATACTTCTGTCGACCTTGCCAGCCTTCTCATCTACCGAGTATCTAGGGTAGTTCTGATTCAGTGACTGTTCCCCTCATTATTGAAGCACTTAGTCTAGGGTTTGGGTTCAACCTTGGGTTTCTACACTAGAGCAGCAACTGATTTGTCGTTTCATGAAGTATCCCTTCTTTCCCTTGCCCTTCTTGTAACTAGTGGTTTAACCATCATCAATTGATGCTCCTACTTGATTTCTACTTTTGCAGTGTCAAACATCGCGAGTTGCTCAAGGATCATCATGTCTATCCCTGATATGTTATAGTTCATCACGAAGCTCTAATAGCTTGGTGGCAGTGACTATTGAGAACCATCACTATCTCATCTGGAAGATTAACTCCTACTCGATTCAAGCGATTGTAGTACTCAGACAATATGAGCACATGCTCAAAGATTGAGCTTTTCTCCCTTAGTTTGTAGGCTTAAGAAACTTGTCAGAGGTCTCATACCTCTTGACGTGGGCACTAGTCCGAAATCCCAATTTCAGTCTTTGGAACATCTCATATGTTCTGTGACGTTTCAAAACCGTCTTTTGTGCCACAATTCTAAACCGTTAGCTTTACGCACTGAACTATCACGTAGTCATCAAAACGTGTATGTCAGATGTTTCGCAACATCTACAGACGACGCTCGAGGTTCAGCACACCGAGCGGTGCATTAAGGACATAAGCCTTCTGTGCAGCAATGAGGATAATCCTTAGTTTACGGACCTAGTCCGCACAATTTCTACTATCAACTTTCAACTAAATTTTCTCTAGGAACATATCTTAAACAGTAGAACTAAAGCATAAGCTACAACATAATTTGCAAAGACCTTTTGACTATGTTCATGATAATTAAGTTCACTTGATTATTTAATGAACTCCCACTTAGATAGACATCCCTCTAGTCATCTAAGTGATACATGATCCGAGTCAACTAGGCCGTGTCCGATCATCACGTGAGACAGACTAGTCATCATCAGTGAGCATCTTCATGTTGATTGTATGTACTATACGACTCATGTTCGACCTTTCGGTCTCTTCTGTTCCGAGGCCATGTCTGTACATGCTAGGCTCGTCAAGTCAACCTAAGTGTTTCGCATGTGTAAATCTGGCTTACACCCGTTGTATGCGAACGTTAGAATCTATCACATCCGATCATCACGTGGTGCTTCGAAACAACGAACCTTCGCAACGGTGCACAATTAGGGGAAACACTTACTTGAAATTTCAGCGAGGGATCATCTTATTTATGCTACCATCATTCTAAGCAAATAAGATGTAAACATGACAAACATCAAATGCAAATCATAAAGTGACATGATATGGCCAATATCATCTTGCGCCTTTTGATCTCCATCTTCGAGGCGCAGTATGATCACCTTCGTCACTGACATGACACCATGATCTCCATCATCGTGTCTTCATGAAGTTGTCTCGCCAACTATTACTTCTACTACTATGGCTAACGGTTAGCAATAAAGTAAAGTAATTACATGGCGTTTTTCATTGACACACAGGTCATACAATAAATTAAGACAACTCCTATGGCTCCTGCCGGTTGTCATACTCATCGACATGCAAGTCGTGATTCCTATTACAAGAACATGAATAATCTCATACATTACATATATCATTCATCACATCCTTTTGGCCATATCACATCACATAGAAAACCCTGCAAAAACAAGTTGGACGTCCTCTAATTGTTGTTGCATGTTTTACGTGGCTGCTATGGGTTTCTAGCAAGAACGTTTCTTACCTATGCAAAACCACAACGGTGATATGCCAATTGCTATCTACCCTTCATAAGGACCCTTTTCATCGAATCCGATCCGACTAAAGTGGGAGAGACAGACACCCGCCAGCTACCTTATGCATCAAGTGCATGTCAGTCGGTGGAACCAGTCTCACATAAGCGTACGTGTAAGGTCGGTTCGGGCCGCTTCATCCCACAATGCCGCCGGATCAAGATAAGACTAGTAACGGTAAGCAAATTGAACAAATCATCGCCCACAACTGCTTTGTGTTCTACTCGTGCATAGAATCTACCCATAGACCTAGCTCATGATGCCACTATTGGGGAACGTAGCAATAATTAAAAGAATTCCTACGAGTCACCAAGTTCAATCTAGGAGATACTAGCAACGAGAGAGAGGGAGTGCATCTTCATACCCTTGAAGATCGCTAAGCGGAAGCGTTACAAGAACGCGGTTGGTGGAGTCGTACATGCAGCGATTCAGATCGCGGTCGATTCCGATCTAAGCACCGAACAACGGCGCCTCCGCGTTCAACACACGTACAGCCCGGTGACGTCTCCCGCGCCTTGATCCAGCAAGGAGAGAGGGAGAGGTTGGGAAGACTCCATCCAGCAGTAGCACAACGGCGTGGTGATGGTGGAGGAGCGTGGCACGCCAGCAGGGCTTCGCCAAGCACTGCAAGAGACGAGGAGGGAGAGGGGTAGGGCTGCGCCAAGAGGGAGAGAGACTCGTGTGTTCGGCAGCCCCAAAACCCCCACTATTTATAGGAGGAGGGGAGGAGGGTGCGCCCCTTCTAGGGTTCCCACCCCTAGTGGGGGTGGCAGCCCTAGATGGGATGGAGGGGGCGGCCAAGAGGGGGAGAGGGGGGCGCGCCCTAGGGTGGGCCTTAGGCCCATCTGCGCCTAGGGTTTCCCCCCTTCTCCTCCTAGCTGCGCCTTGGGCCCTGGTGGGAGGCACACCAGCCCACTCAGGGGCTGGTCCCTTCCCACTCTAGGCACATGCAAGCCTCCGGGGCTGGTGGCCCCTCCCGGTGGACACCCGGAACCCTCCGGTGGTCCTGGTACATTACCGGTGACGCCCGAAACACTTCCGGTGGTCAAAACCTCACTTCCTATATATATTATTCTTTACCTCCGGACCATTCCGGAACTCCTCGTGACGTCCGGGATCTCATCCGGGACTCCGAACAACATTCGGTAACCACGTACAAACTTTCCCTATAAACCTACACTACTAGGGAAAACCCTAGCAGTAGCGCTGGTTTTGTGGTCACTAGTAGCGCGGGTAGGCGCGCTACTAATAAGGCGCTACAGCTATTGCTTAGCAGTAACGCGTGCCCGCACGCACTACTGCTAGGAAAAATAGCTGCAGTGTTCGTTCACTCCCATGCTACTGCTATTGTAACTACTGGCAGCGTGTTTTCTCTCCATCGCTACTAGTATTCTTTTTTTAGTGTATTTATGCGCCATCGTACAAATATTGGTATAATACCAATTATGAGGTTTACATCATTATGTCCGTAACAGTGTGTCAAATGAAGGTGGATTAGGTTCAAGTGGAGGCAATATGTGGTGCATGTCAAATGTATACTACTAATCCAAACTTGATCAGTTTGGACTAGTAGTACTTTTGATGTGCACCACATGTTGCCTCCACTTGAATCTAATCCGCCAGCACAAGCTATTTAATCATCATCATAGTCATTACCACCAACAGTATTTATTTAATCACCACTAACACTAGCTAATAATAATCATCATAGTCATTACCACCAACACTAGCTATTTTATCATCATAGTAATAGTGTAGCACATCATCATCCTCAAACTCATTTCTAGCTAGCTAATCACTCCTGTTGCTCTCTCTTAGGTAAAATAACATAAAACATGTGTATCTCTCCTCCTTGATCAAGTTGGAGCATGCAGATGAACCTGTCTCCTAATCGTGGGTAGCACATCTGTTTGCTGCCCCCTAGTACTTCTCTGCGCTTCTGCATCACACATTTGATCCAGTCTTGCACTATTAAGCATCCGTCGCTAATCTTGAATGCACTAAAGTAATCTGTAGGATATCTTGGCCGTAAGCTAATAATACTCATGGTACCTTTAGTCTCGATCCCATAAGGGACAACATTCATCGAGAGTCCCTGTTGAAGAACATTGTATGGTAACATACTTAGCAATGAAGTTTAGCTTCAAAAATAATGTATGGAAAAGATGCACTGAGGACAAATAGTAAAAATATTACCATCCTTCTGTTGGGGAACATAGTAATTTCAAAAAAAATTCCTACGCACACGCAAGATCATGGTGATGCATAGCAACGAGAGGGGGAGAGTGTGATCTACGTACCCTTGTAGATCGACAACGGAAGCGTTTGGTTGATGTAGTCGTACGTCTCCACGGCCCGACCGATCAAGCACCGAAACTACGGCACCTCCGAGTTCTAGCACACGTTCAGCTCGATGACGATCCCCGGACTCCGATCCAGCAAAGTGTCGGGGAAGAGTTCCGTCAACACGACGGCGTGGTGACGATCTTGATGTACTGCCGTCGCAGGGCTTCGCCTAAGCACCGCTACAATATTATCGAGGACTATGGTGGAAGGGGGCACCGCACACGGCTAAGAATATGATCACGTGGATCAACTTGTGTGTCAAGGGGTGCCCCTGCCCCCGTATATAAAGTATCAAGGGGAGGAGGCCGGCCGGCCTCTATGGCGCGCCAAGGAGGAGTCCTCCTCCTAGTAGGAGTAGGACTCCTACTAGGAGGGGGAAAGAAGTGGGGAGGGAGAAGGAAAGGGGGCGCCGCCCCCCCTCTCCTAGTCCAATTCGGACCAAGGGGGAGGAGGCACGCGGCCCACCTTTGGCTGCCCCTCTCTCTCTCTCCACTAAGGCCCATATGGCCCATTACTTCTCCCGGGGGGGTTCCGGTAACCCTCTGGCTCTCCGGTTTTCTCCGAAATCACCCGGAACATTTCCGGTGTCCGAATATAGCCGTCCAATATATCAATCTTTATGTCTCGACCATTTCGAGACTCCTCGTCATGTCCGTGATCACATCCGGGACTCCGAACAAACTTCGGTACATCAAAACGCATAAACTCATAATATAACTGTCATCGAAACCTTAAGCGTGCGGACCCTACGGGTTCGAGAACAATGTAGACATGACCGAGACACGTCTCCGGTCAATAACCAATAGCGGAACCTGGATGCTCATATTGGCTCCTACATATTCTACGAAGATCTTTATCGGTCAGACCGCATAACAACATACGTTGTTCCCTTTGTCATCGGTATGTTACTTGCCCGAGATTCGATCGTCGGTATCTCAATACCTAGTTCAATCTCGTTACCGGCAAGTCTCTTTACTCGTTCCGTAATACATCATCTCACAACTAACTCATTAGTTGCAATGCTTGCAAGGCTTATGTGATGTGCATTACCGAGAGGGCCCAGAGATACCTCTCTGACAATCGGAGTGACAAATCCTAATCTCGAAATACGCCAACCCAACATGTACCTTTGGAGACACCTGTAGAGTACCTTTATAATCACCCATTTACGTTGTGACGTTTGGTAGCACACAAAGTGTTCCTCCGGCAAACGGGAGTTGCATAATCTCATAGTCATAGGAACATGTATAAGTCATGAAGAAAGCAATAGCAACATACTAAACGATCGGGTGCTAAGCTAATGGAATGGGTCATGTCAATCAGATCATTCACCTAATGATGTGATCCCGTTAATCAAATAACAACTCTTTGTTCATGGTTAGGAAACATAACCATCTTTGATTAACGAGCTAGTCAAGTAGAGGCATACTAGTGACACTCTGTTTGTCTATGTATTCACACATGTATTATGTTTCCGGTTAATACAATTCTAGCATGAATAATAAACATTTATCATGATATATGGAAATAAATAATAACTTTATTATTGCCTCTAGGGCATATTTCCTTCACCTCCCTAAATAGATGTGACCGTAGTTCATTATGAACACTATTGGTCGCACGTTTTCAGTACTAACATTTCTAAATGCAGGAAGAAAATTTGTCTTGACAGTATCAGGTTCCTCAAGCCATGAAACATAATGACTTAGCTCCTCGCAGTTTAGTTCAGCCTCGGGACAGTAGTAGGTCCTGTCTACCAAGCGCTGGACATGTTTGCTTGCACCGAAATAAGCTGACAATACAAATTAGTTGTCAACTATTTTTGAATAAACAATATAAAAGACATAAATATGGTTGAGAAACTTACATAATGGTATAACTGGAGGCGTCTGCACATCGACCCAGATGTTGGTATTACCTTCAATATCATCTTCCAGATGAATATCAAAGGTGATAACCATATCAGGCTCAAATGCATAAGTCTTGCATAGTGCTCGCCATGTTTTGCATCCCAAATAGGTGTAGTCATCTGAATTGTATAATTTTGCGTGGAAAATATAACCATGCTCGGTCTTCAAGTAAACTTTCTTTTCCTCCATGGTACGACTGAAACCTATCTTATCCAATACAAAAACTCTTGCATGGCAGGGGATACACTAGTAGAATAGTAAAAAAAGACTTGTCATGCTTAATGTCATGCTTTAATTATAAGTTGAAGCAAATGAAGCAAATGTCATGCTTAATTATGAAAAAAGACTTGTCGTTGTGACTTACTGTATCCACTTCGAAGTTCTCGTCCAGCTTGATGCTGAAGCACCTATCATCACCTAGGAAGATTTCGTCGCACAGGCCGCGCTCGTCTTCGCAGTATTTGCAAATACCAAAATCCTTTTCGTCGTCAGACATTTCCTATGTTCATAGTTAAAACATTAATTGAAAATCGATCGAAGACAACTACCAGGATACTCAACGCACAAATCCGGGGCACTCAATATTTCCTACATCTTCTAGCACAAGTCATGCCAAAATTCACAGAAAATCTGGCATGACCTTTGCTAAAATAGGACATATCGAGCGCCTGAAATTTGCCAGAACAGAAATGAATCAACACTCCGGCAAAACATAGGCCACTCGGAGGTGTAACCTGCAAATATGACCGGCCACTTGGGCAAGCACATATCCTATTTGAGCAACACAAGATATACATTTTAAAATATCTTATAGGACTCAAATTAGCATGCATTCAATAAGCAAAAGTAAATCATCTCATGCATCCATACATCCTCGAATATTATCACTAATACATCCTGAATAGTGTCATACATATAACATCACTAATAAAACTAAAACCGTAGCACATGACGGGTATCGGCGCGGGCGGTGGACACCCACAGAGAAGGAACCATCACGGTATCATAGCTCCAGTGAGATCCCTAGAGAACCTGCCAGGTATTGGAGAACCTGTGCTCCAACGCAAACAAGTAGCGACGGACGTGTGCGTCCTCCTCACTGACATGGTGACGCACCACCTCCGCGGGGTCCTCGAGCCTCTGGACCGTCACTTGCCCACGCGACCGCCACCAAAGAAGGTTTGGGTCAATGACAGGCTGGCTCCTCACCAACCTGCGCCCCCGATAGGTAGCGCCTCCCAGTACCACCCCGGCGGAGCCCAGTCCTGGACATGGCCCATCTGGTCAAGCAGGTGTCGTCCTCCGCCGACTCGACGACGAGGATGCGGGATAGGCATCGTCCACGTCGATGTGGGAAAAATTGCTTTAACTAAAAAAATAGCAACAAGTTCTTATTAACTAGTTCTGTTAATTCAACTAGTTCTTATTAAAAATAAACTTACTATAAATAAAATAAACTAGTACCTAATTAGTACCTAGTTCTTACTAACTAATTAGTACCTAGGAACTACTGCCCTAATTACCATCTAATTTGATGAAGCTAGGGGTGGAAAGTGGTAGCGGATATTCCAATTATCCAACTATAAAGTGAAATAAGTGGTCAAATTTTACTCGTTTTATGATTCATCTTAGAAATTTGATTCGTTTCCACCCTTACATGAACCCTAACTCATTTGAGCCGCATCCGCATCCGATTCGTTTCCACCCTTACATGAACCCTAACTAATTTGATGCAACTAAAATATAAAGAAACCCTAGGCAGAGGTAGGGGAGAGGGAGGAGCAGGCGTGCTCACCTCGGGTGCCTGCAACGAGGGAGGGGCAGGCGGCGTTGAGGTCAGGGTCGGGGCTCGGGCGCGTGGCGGATGGCGACGTGGAGGTCGGGGTCCGGGGCGGGGGCGGCATTGAATCTAGGGTCGGGGGCAGAGTAGAGGGTGTGCGGAGAGCGCGCGATGGCCGACGGGCGACAGAGGCGGCGAGAGTGGAGAGCTGGATTTGGGGGAAGTGGCCATGGGGAAGGACGAACCCCGTGGTTAAGTCAGAAGTAGCAGTAGTGCGTTCAAGAAAGCGCGCTACTGCTACGTTAGCTACAGCGCTTTCTGGGATACACGGTACTGCTACTCCTTTCTATTTTCCCCCTTTTTCATTTAGTTTTATTCACATTTTATTTTTTTCCTTTCACCTTATTCTATTTCTTTCATTTTAAATTACCTTTCTATGTGCTTTCCATTTAATTTATATCCTTTAGCAGTAGCGAGTTTAGATTAACACGCACTGCTACAAAGAAAGTAGCGGTAGCGTGGTTCGATATAGGTCGCTACTACTATGTGTAGCCTATCGGCTAAGCCGTGGGAATTTTAGTAGTAACGTGTTTAGAACAAGATGCGCTACTGCTAAAACTTTATCTACAATGCGGTTTGCACATGCGCGCTACTGCTACTTAGCACCAGCATTCTTCTTTGACCCGCGCTACTGCTAAAGTTCTGTGTATATGGTTTTCCCTAGTAGTGCTAGCGTCATCGGACCTTAAGTGTGTAGACCCTACGGGTTCGGAAATCATGCAGACATGACCGAGACAACTCTCTGGCCAATAACCAACAGCGGGATCTGGATACCCATGTTGGCTCCCACATGTTCCACGATGATCTCATCGGATGAACCACGATGTCGAGGATTCAAGAAATCCCGTATACAATTCCCTTTGTCAATCGGTACGTTACTTGCCTGAGATTCGATCATCGGCATCCCAATACCTGTGTCAAAACCGGCGGATCTCGGATAGGGGGTCCCGAACTGTGCGTCAAGGCCGGATGGTAACAGGAGACAAGGGACACGATGTTTTTACCCAGGTTCAGGCCCTCTCGATGGAGGTAATACCCTACTCCTGCTTGATTAATATTGATGATATGGGTAGTACAAGAGTAGATCTGCCACGAGATCAAGGAGGCTAAACCCTAGAAGCTAGCCTATGGTATGATTGTTGATGTGTATGTCTATCGACTAGCCTGGCCTCGGTTTATATAATGCACTAGAGGCCTAGGATAACAAGAGTCCTAGCCGAATACGCCGGTGGGGTGGAGTCCTTGTCTTGATCGCCAAGTCTTGTGGAATCTTCCTTGTATGCGGTAGCTGTCCGAACTGGCCCATGAGTATGCGGCCATGGGGGTCCTCGGCCCAATCCAACTGATCGGGAGACAATGTGATGAGTATCCCCTAGTCCAGGACACCGTCAGTAGCCCCCTGAACCGGTCTTCAAGTTAGGGACGCTCCTCGATTCTTCCGAACTGTTCTTCATCTTCGGTTGACGGTCTTGAAAACTGGTTCAACAAATCTTCTCATCTTCGATCTTGAGGATCGCCGAAATGCATTCGGCGAGTTTACACGTTGGGTATCCAAGGAGCCCCTTTAAGTTTCCGGCCTTTATCATTGCCTTATTATTTTTATGCCACACCTCGGGTTTGAAGATGTTCCCAGAGGCAGTGTCCTCTTGCGTCCGAGCTCTAACGTCGGACTTTATTCGAGGTATCTTTTGCAGCCGAGCACCAATGCCGGACCGCTTCCCAGCTCTAACGCCGGAATGTATCCGAGCTCCAACGCCGGACTATGTATCCGAGCTCCAACGCCGGACTATATCCGAGGTGTCATATCACCTTGGTTCAAAAAAGTTTGAAGGAGTTTAGCCGAGCTTAACGCCGGAAATGCCCTCTACGGAGCCAGCCACTAGCGCCCGAGCTTTATGCCGGACTGCTTCCGAGGTGGTGCACCACCCCGAATGTGGGCCGATTTTTGTGAATATTTTTTGTTGGTGCAATTTATTCTCTGCCGAGATATATAGCCAGTAGCCCTCAAGGTGTGTATCGGTCTAAAACCCGAGATGCACCTCAAGGATGACGTAAGACCGCTGATCCTAGTAGCCGCTGAGACTCAGGTTGATTTGCAAAATCGGCCTGAGGATCAAGTCCAAGCTCGGCAGAATACTTTGGGTCACTAAAAGCGGCGTGCTCAGTCCTCAAGACACAGGTTGGGTGCGGCCGACCAACCTGAGGATCAAAATCTCCTCGGAAACTATATTGCACATAAAATTTACTACATTGGACAAGCAATGTAGTAGCCCCCGAGACACTGGTCGGGTGGCAACACCAGATCAGGGGATCGATGTGCCCCTTTAATATTTGTAAATAATAAGCCCGAAGCCCAGTAGCCCCCGAGCCTTAATGCGGGCACGGGTGGCCGAATTAAGGATCAATATCCATAGTAAAATCACAAATTATGTGTAATGACTCTATGTATCCAAGTGCTTTACGTTATTAATGCTCAGATCCGCATTGTACAAAACTTTGTTAACCGACCATCGGCTTCCACCTCCTCGGCCAGTAGCCGAGGAGTGTTTGTCCTACTTTATAAAACCTTTATGAGGGCAAAGATTTACAACAAACAAGGCAATCTGGCCATACGGTTTTATAAACAAAGGTACGCAGAGAGTTATATTACTGTTCAACAGAAGAAATGTCTTCCAAAGAAAATAGTCCCGCTATCGGTTCCTTTCTTTGGGTTGTCATGCTAAGCATGGTCATTAAACCTTAGCTCTAATGTAAGAGCAAAATATCGAGGATTTAGTTTGGGAGGCCAGTTAATAGGCCCCGGTAGTGTTTGGCGACAGTCGGGGTCAAGCCATAAACACTTCGGCCAATTGAACGGCCCGTCATTTAACATAGTCATCGGATCACTGACCAGTTTACGCTTATTGTGACAGTCAGTTTTCGGCTTTCTCCACTGAGGTGCTTAACCATGTGAGCTGGAAGCACAATCGCAGTGGTTCTCCCTTTGCATGCTTAGCCGAACAAAACGGAACATAGGAAGCAAGTGCAGGAGCCGGGCAACCCAACTATTGGCCGAAGACACAATTCGAAACCGATGCATATATAGCAATATCTGCGAATGTTTTTGCCGAATCCCTAAAGGTGTCCGGCGTTGCACTACGAGACTAATGCTGGAAAAGCATAAATAGTTTAAAAGTGCCAAAAAGCATGGAAAACCAAGAAATGTTAGTAAAAACATGACGCCCGAACAAGATCAAGTGTTCGGTGCCAATCCGAAAATTGGTCTTAGAAAAAAGAAATGCTTCTGTCGTGCTTTAACGTGATACATCCTATCTCAAGACTTCGAGCGGGTCAGCCTACGGCTTCAACCTCCTATCCCGAGGGCGGAGTACTTCTCATTAGGCCAGTTTAGCAAACTAAACTCTAGCAGCTTTGAGGGAGAAATTAGGCTCCCCGGCCAGTGACCGCACACTCGCGTCGAAAAAAGGAGTGATAAATAATAATAAAACTTTGCAACGACTAAGAAGAAGAATACTTATTATAAAACGGCTCAAATAAACTTAAGAGCCCCCAAGTGACTTGGGTAGAAGAATGATTGCATGTACCGAAGTACTTATATCATATCTATGTTCAACCGAACTTTAAATGCGTCTTAACCGACCATCAGCTTCTCCCTCTTTGGTCAAAGACCGAAAAGTGTTATGTACTCCATCGGTCGAGAATATCGACGGTGTCTCCAATAACCAGGCAATCAGACCATAAGGCTGTAACAGACAAAGCGCGCTCAGGGAACTTATGCTATATTACCGTGAAGTGTAAGAAGCATCTTCGAAGAAAAGAGTACCCCCACCGATACCTTTCTTCGGTGCTCATTGTTATTATGAGACTTGTGGAATAGATTTTTTGTACTCATGCGTTCCGTTGTGTGCCGACCATCATTGAAAACTATAAGAGCGCTAGCTTTCGGCTTCACCTAGTTTGAGGTCCGGCTCAGTTAACCCGATCGTGACAATCGCAGAGGTGCTCCCTTTACTCCCTAGCCGAACAATCGGGAACATAGGGGTAAACATAGGAACGAGGCAACCCAGCTTGCAAATCGCTTAAGTCAATATGGTGCATATTGTGGCGTAATACACGAACAAGGAACGAAGCCGTACAAGTATAATCATATGCAATAGGAAAAGCTTCATAAAGGAAGCCCCCAAGTAAAATGGGGTATTTGAATTTATGCGTCACAAACAAAGTTTGGACAAGGAAATTTTTTATAAGCAACCTTTTTCCAAAAAAGTATAATGCTTGGTTGAACCGAGCACAAATTAGAAATTAAAGCTTTGAGCATGAAAGCAACTTAGCTGGTTAATGTGTTCGGTATTGATGACGCGATCCGAGCTTGATGCGGGGCAAGGTTCCATCCCCCAAGCTGGTCCCACGGTGGCGGAGCGGAGAGCTCGACACGCCGAAGTGGTGACATAGCACGGTCAATGCAGACCGGCAGAGTGACGCTGAAGTCCCCGGATCATTTTCCTGTGCACAAAAAAATAGTGCCAACCGGAGATAATAGTAATAATGATAATGAAAAACATTGCATAATAAATAATTTATGCAAAGTGAGTAATAAAAAAAATATGGCCTGGCGCCGTAGTCAATGTCGATGCAGGGCGTCGGCGTGATGTAGTAAAGGCGTGGCAAAGCCTGAATTCACAGGTCGGTCCGAGCTCCGGATGCGGCGTTCGCCGGACTATGTACGGAAATTGATCGAACCACCACGCGACCGTCGTTAATGCGGTCACCTTTTGATAGACCTGTGTACATATCATGGACAAACCAGAGTAATAATTCCTTGGGGAAAATGAACCCAAACAAGCAAAAAATACTGGGATTAATAGCACCTGGTTTACTTGTTGTCGCAATCTGAAGGAAGGCGATTCCCAAAATTGGGACTCGCTCCGCACACCCATTGCCTGATGGGCGATAAAACGACGGCATGGCAATGCTGGTAAGGGTTGGCTCGCCGAGGCAAAGCCCTCGGTCCAGCTAACGTGACGGAGCTGGTCGGCTAGTGACGCCGAAGTGTCCGGGGTAGGTTGATGAAGATATGGCGAAGCCCCTGGTCCAGCCGAGATGTCGAAGTAGGTCGGCGTGATGGACACCAGCTTGAAGAAGCAATAGCGTGGCCCTGTCGAGGCAGGTTATGACATGGTCGATGCCGGCTTGATGAAACGACTGTGCGGCGATGCCGGTATGCCCGCTCCGTGTAATCCATGGGGCGGCGATGTTGGTGATGATTTATCCTTCGCGATGCCGGACTCTTGTTCGGCTTGCCGAGATGATGATCCGAAGAAGTTGAGTTCGTCTCAACAAAGTGACGCCGTGTCTAGCGCAGGTTGGCAGCCGTAGAGTAATATTGCCGGACTGGTTTGACACCAGCATGATGTTGAAGATCATGTTCAAAACATCTTAAAGTTAGTGGGATGTGTTCGGGAACAAAACACAATACCCCATACAAAACTTCCTTCAAAAGGGATGTCCGAAATTCCGTTCATAAAAAAGATGAACTCGGGTCGGATTCGTTTTCGCGCAGAAAACAGATCCGAAAAGTGATGCACTAATCAGAAGGTTCACGGAGTTTGGACGGTCGGATCGAGTTGAAATTTTGAGAGGTGGTAGATATAGGAATTCCGCAGCCGATCAACGGTTGGATCTTCCAAAGGACGTCCGAGCTACAAGCTGTACACCATGCCCTAAACTCATCCAAATTCCCGTCCAGATTTGACAGGGCTCCAGTATATCATGGATTGCCAGAGATTCCTCCATCGGAACTCGACAAAATTTTCCAGGGTTGTTGTAGACTCAATTCCGCAGAATTCCACCAAAGAGATCGTCAAAGCGATACTCAAGGAGGTGGTGCCGGTAGATACGAGTTTGCTGTCCAGAAAAACAGCACGGTCGCTTGAGGGCAATGTTGACGTTGAGCCCCCGAGCTCCATAGATAATTCCACCGTGATCATGATAGAGATCGGAGTTGATGTTTGATGAAGG
Organism: Triticum urartu; assembly: GCF_003073215.2. Classification (NCBI taxonomy): domain Eukaryota; kingdom Viridiplantae; phylum Streptophyta; class Magnoliopsida; order Poales; family Poaceae; genus Triticum; species Triticum urartu. Next base: position 39,666,187 of record NC_053024.1, read on the forward strand.
CCCTCGTCCGAACATGGCGATCCAAACACGGGGCGCAATTCTTGGTCGAACCAAGGTGACCAGTCGAACTGGTGACGAAGACGCCGAAGTCGCAGTTGATCTGCAGGCGAGCCATCGATCCTTTTGTCGATCACACAACGGTACTCTCAATGAAAGCATCAATGTCGGTGTCAAAACCGGCGGATCTCGGGTAGGGGTCCCGAACTGTCCGTCAAGGCCGGATGGTAACAGGAGACAAGGGACACGATGTTTTTACCCAGGTTCGGGCCCTCTCGATGGAGGTAATACCCTACTCCTGCTTGATTAATATTGATGATGTGGGTAGTACAAGATTAGATCTACCACGAGATCAAGGAGGCTAAACCCTAGAAGCTAGCCTATGGTATGATTGTTGATGTGTATGTCTATCGACTAGCCTGGCCTCGGTTTATATAATGCACCAGAGGCCTAGGATAACAAGAGTCCTAGCCGAATACGCCGGTGGGGTGGAGTCCCTGTCTTGACCGCCAAGTCTTGTGGAATCTTCCTTGTATGCGGTAGCTGTCCGAACTGACCCATGAGTATGCGGCCATGGGGGTCCTCGGCCCAATCCAACTAATCGGGAGACATTGTGATGAGTACCCCCTAGTCGAGGACACCGTCAGTAGCCCCATGAACTGGTCTTAAAGTTAGGGACGCTCCTCGATTCTTCCGAACTATTCTTCATCTTCGGTTGACGGTCTTGAAAACTGGTTCAACAAATATTCTCATCTTCGATCTTGAGGATCACCGAAATGCATTCGGCGAGTTTACATGTTGGGTATCCGAGGAGCCCCTTTAAGTTTCCGGCCTTTATCAATGCCTTATTATTTTTATGCCACACCTCGGGTTTGAAGTTGTTCCCGGGAGGCAGTGTCCTCTTGCGTCCGAGCTCTAACGCCGGACTGTATTCGAGGTATCTTTTGCAGCCGAGCACCAATGCCGGACCGCTTCCCAGCTCTAACGCCGGAATGTATCCGAGCTCCAATGCCGGACTATGTATCCGAGCTCCAACGCCGGACTATATCCGAGGTGTCATATCACCTTGGTTCAAAAAAGTTTGAAGGAGTTTAGCCGAGCATAACACCGGAAATGCCCTCTACGGAGCTAGCCACTAGCGCCCAAGCTTTATGCCGGACTGCTTCCGAGGTGGTGCACCACCCCGAATGTGGGCCGATTTTTGTGAATATTTTTTGTTGGTGCAATTTATTCTCTGCCGAGATATATAGCCAGTAGCCCTCAAGGTGTGTATCGGTCTAAAACCCGAGATGCACCTCAAGGATGACGTAAGACCGCTGATCCTAGTAGCCGCTAAGACTCAGGTTGATTTGCAAAATCGGCCTGAGGATCAAGTCCAAGCTCAGCGGAATAGTTTGGGTCACTAAAAGCGGCGTGCTCAGTCCTCGAGACTCAGGTTGGGTGTGGCCGACCAACCTGAGGATCAAAATCTCCTCGGAAACTATATTGCACATAAAATTTTCTGCATTGGACAAGGAATGCAGTAGCCCCCGAGACACTGGTCGGGTGGCAACACCAGATCAGGGGATCGATGTGCCCCTTTAATATTTGTAAATAATAAGCCCGAAGCCCAGTAGCCCCCGAGCCTTAATGCGGGCACGGGTGGCCGAATTAAGGATCAATATCCGTAGTAAAATCACAAATTATGTGTAATGACTCTATGTATCCAAGTGCTTTACGTCATTAATGCTTAGATCCGCATTGTACAAAACTTTGTTAACCGACCATCGGCTTCCACCTCCTCGGCCAGTAGCCGAGGAGTGTTTGTCCTACTTTATAAAACCTTTATGAGGGCAAAGATTTACAACAAACAAGGCAATCTGGCCATACGATTTTATAAACAAAGGTACGCAGAGAGTTATATTACTGTTTAACAGAAGAAATGTCTTCCAAAGAAAATAGTCTCGCTATCGGTTCCTTTCTTTGGGTTGTCATGCTAAGCATGATCATTAAACCTCAGCTCTAATGTAAGAGAAAAATATCGAGGATTTAGTTTGGGAGGCCAGTTAATAGGCCCCGGTAGTGTTTGGCGACAGTCGGGGTCAAGCCGTAAACACTTCGGCCAATTGAACGGCCCGTCATTTAACATAGTCATCGGATCGCTGACCAGTTTACGCTTATTGTGACAGTCAGTTTTCGGCTTTCTCCACTGAGGTGCTTAACCATGTGAGCTGGAAGCACAATCGCAGTGGTTCTCCCTTTGCACGCTTAGCCGAACAAAACAGAACGTAGGAAGCAAGTGTATGAGCCGGGCAACCCAACTATTGACCGAAGACACAATTCGAAACCGATGCATATATAGCAATATCTGCGAATGTTTTTGCCGAATCCCTAAAGGTGTCCGGCGTTGCACTACGAGACTAATGCTGGAAAATCACAAATAGTTTAAAAGTGCCAAAAAGCTTGGAAAACCAAGAAACATTAGTAAAAACATGACGCCCGAACAAGATCAAGTGTTCATTGCCAATCCGAAAATTGGTCTTAGAAAAAAGAAGTGCTTCTGCCGTGCTTTAACGTGATACATCCTATCTCAAGACTTCGAGCGGGTGAGCCTACGGCTTCAACCTCCTATCCCGAGGGCGGAGTACTTCTCATTAGGCCAGTTTAGCAAACTAAACTCTAGCAGCTTTGAGAGAGAAATTAGGCTCCCCGGCTAGTGACCGCACACTCGCGTCGAAAAAAGGAGTGATAAATAATAATAAAACTTTGCAACGACTAAGAAGAAGAACACTTATTATAAAACGGCTCAAATAAACTTAAGAGCCCCCAAGTGACTTGGGTAGAAGAATGATTGCATGTACCGAAGTGCTTATATCATATCTATGTTCAACCGAACTTTAAACGCGTCTTAACCGACCGTCAGCTTCTCCCTCTTTGGTCAAGGACCGAAAAGTGTTATGTACTCCACCGGTCGAGAATATCGACGGTGTCTCCAATAACCAGGCAATCAGACCATAAGGCTGTAATAGACAAAGCGCGCTCAGGGAATTTATGCTATATTACCGTGAAGTGTAAGAAGCATCTTCGAAGAAAATAGTACCCCCACCGATACCTTTCTTCTGTGCTCATTGTTATTATGAGACTTGTGGAATAGATTTGTTGTACTTATGAGTTCCGTTGTGTGCCAACCATCATTGAAAACTATAAGAGCGCTAGCTTTCGGCTTCACCCAGTTTGAGGTCCGGCTCGGTTGACCCGATCGTGACAATCGCAGAGGTGCTCCCTTTACTCCCTAGCCGAACAATCTGGAACGTAGGGGTAAACATAGGAGCGAGGCAACCCAGCTTGCAAATCGCTTAAGTCAATATGGTGCACATTGTGGCGTAATACACGAACAAGAAACGAAGCCGTACAAGTATAATCATATGCAATAGGAAAAGCTTCATAAAGGAAGCCCCCAAGTAAACGGGGTATTTGAATTTATGCGTCACAAACAAAGTTTGGACAAGGAAATTGTTTACAAGCAACCTTTTTCCAAAAAAGTATAATGCTTGGTCGAACCGAGCACAAATTAGAAATTAAAGCTTTGAGCATGAAAGCAACCTAGCTGGTTAATGTGTTCGGTATTGATGACGCGATCCGAGCTTGATGCGGGGCAAGGTTCCATCCCCCAAGCTGGTCCCGCGGTGGTGGAGCGGAGAGCTCGACACACCGAAGTGGTGACATAGCACGGTCAATGCAGACCGGCAGAGTGACGCCGAAGTCCCCGGATCATTTTCCTGTGCACAAAAAAATAGTGCCAACCGGAGATAATAGTAATAATGATAATAAAAAAACATTGCATAATAAATAATTTATGCAAAGTGAGTAATAAAAGAAATATGGCCTGGCGCCGTAGTCAATGTCGATGCAGGGCATCGGCGTGATGTAGTAAAGGCGTGGCAAAGCCTGAATTCACAGGTCGGTCCGAGCTCCGGATGCGGCGTTCGCCGGACTATGTACGGAAATTGATCGAACCACCACGTGACCGTCGTTAATGCGGTCACCATTTGATAGACCTGTGTACATATCATGGACAAACCAGAGTAATAATTCCTTCGGAAAAATGAACCCAAAGAAGCAAAAAATACTGGGATTAATAGCACCTGGTTTACTTGTTGTAGCAATCTGAAGGAAGGCGATTCCCAAAATTGGGACTCGCTCCGCACACCCATTGCCTGATGGGCGATAAAACGACGGCATGGCAATGCTGCTAAGGGGTGGCTCGCCGAGGCAAAGCCCTCGGTCCAGCTAACGTGACGGAGCTGGTCGGCTAGTGACGCCGAAGCCCCTGGTCCAGCCGAGATGTCGAAGTAGGTCGGCGTGATGGACACCAGCTTGAAGAAGCAATAGCGCGGCCCTGTCGATGCAGGTTGTGACATGGTCGATGACGGCTTGATGAAACGACTTTGCGGCGATGCCGGTATGCCCGCTCCGTGTAATCCATGGGGCGGCGATGTTGGTGATGATTTATCCTTCGCGATGCCAGACTCTTGTTCAGCTTGCCGAGATGATGATCCGAAGAAGTTGAGCTCGTCTCAACAAAGTGACGCCGTGTCTAGCGCAGGTTGGCAGCCGTAGAGTAATATTGCCGGACTGGTTTGACACCAGCATGATGTTGAAGATCATGTTCAAAACATCTTAAAGTTAGTGGGATGTGTTCGGGAACAAAACACAATACACCATACAAAACTTTCTTCAAAAGGGATGTCCGAAATTCCGTTCATAAAAAAGATGAACTCGGGTCGGATTCGTTTTCGCGCAGAAAACAGATCCGAAAATTGATGCACTAATCGGAAGGTTCACGGAGTTTGGACGGTCGGATCGAGCTGAAATTTTGAGAGGTGGTAGATATAGGAATTCCGCAGCCGATCAACGGTTGGATCTTCCAAAGGGTGTCCGAGCTAGAATCTGTACACCACGCCCTAAACTCATCCAAATTCCCGTCCAGATTTGACAGGGCTCCGGTATATCATGGATTGCCAGAGATTACTCCATCGGAACTCGACGAAATTTTCTAGGGTTGTTGTAGACTCAATTCCGCAGAATTCCACCAAAGCGATCGTCAAAGCGATACTCAAGGAGGTGGTGCCGGCAGATACGAGTTTGCTGTCCAGAAAAACAGCACGGTCGCTTGAGGGCAATGTTGACGTTGAGCCCCCGAGCTCCATAGATAATTCCACCGTGATCTTGATAGAGATCGGAGTTGATGTTTGATGAAGGCCCTCGTCCGAACATGCGATCCAAACACGGGGCGCAATTCTTGGTTGAACCAAGGTGACCAGTCGAACTGGTGACGAAGACGCCGAAGTCGCAGTTGATCTGCAGGCGAGCCATCGATCCTTTTGTCGATCACACAGCGAAACTCTCAATGAAAGCATCAATGTCGGTGTCAAAACCGCCGGATCTCGGGTAGGGGGTCCCGAACTGTGCGTCAAGGCCGGATGGTAACAGGAGACAAGGGACACGATGTTTTTACCCAGGTTCGGGCCCTCTCGATGGAGGTAATACCCTACTCCTGCTTGATTAATATTGATGATATGGGTAGTACAAGAGTAGATCTACCACGAGATCAAGGAGGCTAAACCTTAGAAGCTAGCCTATGGTATGATTGTTGATGTGTATGTCTATCGACTAGCCTGACCTCGGTTTATATAATGCACCAGAGGCCTAGGATAACAAGAGTCCTAGCCGACTACGCCGGTGGGGTGGAGTCCTTGTCTTGATCGCCAAGTCTTGTGGAATCTTCCTTGTATGCGGTAGCTGTCCGAACTGGCCCATGAGTAAGCGGCCATGGGGGTCCTCGGCCCAATCCAACTGATGGGAGACAATGTGATGAGTACCCCCTAGTCCAGGACACCGTCAGTAGCCCCCTGAACCGGTCTTCAAGTTAGGGACGCTCCTCGATTCTTCCGAACTATTCTTCGTCTTCGGTTGACGGTCTTGAAAACTGGTTCAACAAATCTTCTCATCTTCGATCTTGAGGATCACCGAAATGCATTCGGCGAGTTTACACATTGGGTATCCGAGGAGCCCCTTTAAGTTTTAGGCCTTTATTAATGCCTTATTATTTTTATGCCACACCTCGGGTTTGAAGTTGTTACCGGGAGGCAGTGTCCTCTTGCGTCCGAGCTCTAACGCCGGACTGTATTCGAGGTATCTTTTGCAGCCAAGCACCAATGCCGGACCGCTTCCCAGCTCTAATGCCGGAATGTATCCGAGCTCCAACGCCGGACTATGTATCCGAGCTCCAATGCCGGACTATATCCGAGGTGTCATATCACCTTGGTTCAAAAAAGTTTGAAGGAGTTTAGCCGAGCTTAACGCCGGAAATGCCCTCTACGGAGCCAGCCACTAGCGCCCGAGCTTTATGCCGGACTGCTTCCGAGGTGGTGCACCACCCCGAATGTGGGCCGATTTTTGTGAATATTTTTTGTTGGTGCAATTTATTCTCTACCGAGATATATAGCCAGTAGCCCTCAAGCTGTGTATCGGTCTAAAACCCGAGATGCACCCGAAGGATGACGTAAGACCGTTGATCCTAGTAGCCGCTGGGACTCAGATTGATTTGCCTGGCCTCGGTTTATATAATGCACCAGAGGCCTAGGATAACAAGAGTCCTAGCCGAATACGCCGGTGGGGTGGAGTCCTTATCTTGATCGCCAAGTCTTCTGGAATCTTCCTTGTATGCAGTAGCTGTCCGAACTGGCCCATGAGTATGCGGCCATGGGGGTCCTCGGCCCAATCCAACTGATCGGGAGACAATGTGATGAGTACCCCCTAGTCCAGGACACCGTCACATGTATTACGGTTTCCGATTAATACAATTATAGCATTTTATTATTTCCTCTTGGGCATATTTCCAACACTGGATGCCCGAACAAGCTCACCGGCGTCCTCGGTCGTCCTCACGTTGTCCGCCACCAACACCGGTCGGATCCTGACCTGGGTGCCCCGTCCTCGAGTCCTTCATCAAACATGGCCGCCGCCCGTCTTCTTTAGGCACGAGCTGTACTAGTGCCCTCCATATCGACCCGTCCCGCTCGCTGATAATGTGTCGCTGCTCTGCATCAAGCTTTGACCCCGCAACCGCCGCCTTGATCTGCCATGGCCGCCCTCAACAAAAGTGCTGCCGCCGGAGTTCCTCGCAGCCGGCAAGCCCCGCCTCCTTGTTCGCTTCGCCTTGCGTCGCTCCCAAGACCCGTCACTGCCCTGCTGCCATGTCCCGCCACGCCGAACTACTGCGACCCTCTGCTTCCGGCAAGACCACGAGACGCGCCCCGACCCTGCCTTCGCCTTCCTCCGCCGCTCTGGCCTGTTCCCGGCCGGTTCCCGCCGGCGACGCCCCGCACCTGGATGCGCTCGTCTCTGCCGCCGCTATAGCTCTGAACCTCGCGCCTCATTGCAGTGTTTGTTCTTCAGAGACGAGAGCAGAGCGCCTTGCCCCGCTCGCGTTGACCGAGCCTCGACCCTCTACTTCGCTTGCTGGAATCCTCAGTGCCGCCGTGCCTTCTGCTTGCTTCATCGACCCGGCCGCCAAGTCCCACGCCGCCGCTGCTCTTCTTCCTGTCGAGGAGAGGAGGACAACGCCCCTGCCTCCGCTCGCTTGTTTCGTCCGCGTTGACCGCAGCTGCGCGTTGAGGCCCAGCCGCTGGCCAGATCTGGCCCAGCGAGGTGAGGACGCGCCCATCCTCCCCTGTGCACTGTTGGCCCAGTCCAGCAGATTCGGCCCGCTTTATTTTTTTCCCTATCAGAGAATTTGTTCTTTTCCCAGGAATTACAGATTTGCAGAAAAACCCCTAAGCTCCATGCATATCATAACTCACCAACCATGCATCTTTTGTAAAAACATTATATATGAAAAATGCTTAGTTTTTCTTCTAGTTTCATTATATGCCACTTTCATGCGTGTTTAAAATGTTTAAAATGTTGTTTGTTTTAATTTGCTTAAATGCCATGTTAAAATGTTTTATTTCATAACTAAATAACTATAGCTCCAAACTTAACAAAGTTTATATGTAAATGGTGTAGAGAAATGCCTAGTTTAACATGGTGCCTTTACTTTGCATGTTTAATAACTCTAAAATTGTGTTTAGGGCAGAACAGTACCAAATCTATAATATGCTCATGAGGATTTTTCCGGACTTGTTGCTTGTTGTTCCGGCCTCATTGAAACTTGACTAGTTAGGTAGTTTTATTATGCTTCACCCCTTGACATGTTAATCAACATTTAATATTGTTGGGTACATAAACGAGATCGAACTAAATAACTTGAATGTGGTGTTCCGTCAATATGCAACTCGTTGCATATTGAGCTCCACTTAACTTGTAGTTTTGTTTGTGCACTTTGCCATGCCATGACACATTAATCCGGACATGCATCATACTTGGTTGTGCATCATGCCATGTTTATGTGATGGTTGTTTACTATGTTGCATTCTTCTTTCCGGGTTGCTTCTCGTGTTAGCTTCGGTTTCGTTCCGGAGTTGTGAGGATTCGTTCGTCTACATTCGTTTGTCTTCTTCATGGACTCGTTCTTCTTCCTTGCAGGATCTCAGGCAAGATGACCATACCCTCGAAATCACTTCTATCTTTGCTTGCTAGTTGCTCGCTCTATTGCTATGCTGCAATACCTACCACTTGCTATAACATGCCTCCCATATTGCCATGTCAAGCCTCTAACCCACCATTCCTAGCAAACTGTTGTTTGGCTATGTTACCGCCTTGCTCAGCCCCTCTTATAGCGTTGCTAGTTGCAGGTGAAGATGAAGTTTGTTCCATGTTGGAACATGGATATTGTTGGGATATCACTATATATTTTTTGTTTAATTAATGCATCTATATACTTGGTAAAGGGTGGAAGGCTCGGACTTACGCCTGGTGTTTTGTTATACTCTTGCCGCTCTAGTTTCCGTCATACCGGTGTTATGTTCCTTGATTTTGCGTTCCTTACATGGTTGGGTGTTATGGGGACCCCTTGACAGTTCGCTTTGAATAAAACTCCTCCAGCAATGCCCAACCTTAGTTTTACCACTTGCCTCACCACCACCTACTTTTCCCTTGGGGGTCTCTGTCTCGAGGGTCATCTTTATTTTAAGCCCCCCCGGTCCAGTGCTTGTCTAATTGTTGGTCCGAACTAGAGTCCTTTGCAGCACCACCTCGGGGAAACTTGAGGGCTGGTTTTAGTTGTACGGAGCGCTCATCCGGTGTTGCCCTGAGAACGAGATATGTGCAGCTCCTATCGGGATGCCGGCGCATCGGGCGGTCTTGCTGGTCTTGTTTTACCATTGTTGAATTGTCTTGTAACCAGGATTCTGATTCTGATCGGGTCTTCCTGGGAGAAGGAATTGTTGGAAATATTCCCTAGAGGCAATAATAAATTACTTATTATCATATTTCCTTGTTCATGATAATCATTGATTATCCATGCTAGAATTGTATTGATAGGAAACTCAGATACATGTGTGGATACATAGACAACACCATGTCCCTAGTAAGCCTCTAGTTGACTAGCTCGTTGATCAATAGATGGTTATGTTTCCTGACCATGGACATTGGATGTCGTTGATAACGGGATCACATCATTAGGAGAATGATGTGATGGACAAGACCCAATCCTAAGCCTAGCACAAAGATCGTGTAGTTCGTATGCTAAAGCTTTTCTAATGTCAAGTATCACTTCCTTAGACCATGAGATTGTGCAACTCCCGGATACCATAGGAATGCTTTGGGTGTGCCAAACGTCACAACGTAACTGGGTGGCTATAAAGGTACACTATGGGTATCTCTGAAAGTGTCTGTTGGGTTGGCACAAATCGAGACTGGGATTTGTCACTCCGTGTGACGGAGAGGTATCTCTGGGCCCACTCGATAGGACATCATCATATGCGCAATGTGACCAAGGAGTTGATCATGGGATGATGTGTTACGGAACGAGTAAAGAGACTTGCCGGTAACGAGATTGAACAAGGTATCGGATACCGACGATCGAATCTCGGGCAAGTACAATACCGCTAGACAAAGGGAATTGAATACAGGATTGATTGAATCCTCGACATCGTGGTTCATCCGATGAGATCATCGTGGAACATGTGGGAGCCAACATAGGTATCCAGAGTCTCGGTCATGTCTGCATGGTTCCCGAACCCGTAGGGTCTACACACTTAAGGTTCAATGACGCTAGGGTTATAGGGAATAGATATACGTGGTTACCGAATGTTATTCGGAGTCCCGGATGAGATCCCGGACATCACGAGGAGTTCAGGAATGGCCCGGAGGTAAAGATTTATATATGGGAAGTCCTGTTTTGGTCACCGGAAAAGTTTCGGGTGCTACCAGGTGGGGCTACTTGCCCTAGAGGGCTGCGTGGGCCAAGTGTGAGAGGGGACCAGCCCGAGGTGGGCTGGTGCGCCCCCCCACAAGGGCCCAAGGAGAAGAGAGAAGGGAAAAGGGGGAAACCCTAGGCTCAGATGGGCCTAAGGCCCACCTAGTGGTGCGCCCCCCCTCTCTCCCCCCTTGGCCGCCACCCTAGATGGGATCTAGGGCTGGCCGCCACCCCTAGGGGTGGAAACCTAGGTGGGGGCACAGCCCCTCCCTTTCCCCTATGTATAGTGGGGTTTTGGGCTACCATACACACGAGAACATCTCCCTCTTGGCGCAGCCCTACCCCTCTCCCTCCTCGTCTCTTGCGGTGCTTGGCGAAGCCCTGCTGGAGTGCCACGCTCCTCCACCACCACCACGCCGTCGTGCTGCTGGTAGACAGAGTCTTCCCCAATCTCTTCCACTCTCCTAGCTGGATCAAGGCATGGGAGACGTCACCGGGCTGCATGTGTGTTGAACACGGAGGTGTCGTCCGTTCGGCACTAGGATCATCGGTGATTTGGATCACGGCGAGTACGACTCCATCAACCCCTTTCACTTGAACGCTTCCGCTTAGCAATCTACAAGGGTATGTAGATGCACTCTCCTTCCCCTCGTTGCTAGATTACTCCATAGATTGATCTTGGTGATGCGTAGAAAATTTTGAATTTCTGCTACGATCCCCAACAGTGGCATCATGAGCTAGGTCTATGCGTAGTTTCTATGCACGAGTAGAACACAAAGTAGTTGTGGGCGTCAATTTTGTCAATTTACTTGCGATTACTAGTCTTATCTTGATTCGGCGGCATTGTGGGATGAAGCGGCCCGGACCAACCTTACACGTATGCTTATGTGAGACCGGTTCCACCGACTGACATGCACTAGTTGCATAAGGTGGCTGGCGGGTGTCTGTCTCTCCCACTTTAGTCGGATCAGATTCGATGAAAAGGGTCCTTATGAAGGGTAAATAGCAATTGACCTATCACATTGTGGTTTTGCGTAGGTAAGAAACGTTCTTGCTAGAAACCCATAGCAGCCACGTAAAACATGCAAACAACAATTAGAGGACGTCTAACTTGTTTTTTCAGGGTATGTTATGTGATGCGATATGGCCAAAAGAATGCGATGAATGATATGTGATGTATGAGATTGATCATGTTCTTGTAATAGGAATCACGACTTGCATGTCGATGAGTATGACAACCGGCAGGAGCCATAGGAGTTGTCTTAATTTATTGTATGACCTGCGTGTCAATGAACAAGCCATGTAATTACTTTACTTTAGTGCTAAACCGTTAGCCATAGTAGTAGAAGTAATAGTTGGCGAGACAACTTCATGGAGACACGATGATGGAGATCATGATGATGGAGATTATGGTGTCATGCCGGTGACGATGATGATCATGGAGCCCCGAAGATGGAGATCAAAAGGAGCAAAATGATATTGGCCATATCATGTCACTTTTTGATTGCATGTGATGTTTATCATGTTTTTGCATCTTATTTGCTTAGAACGACGGTAGTAAATAAGATGATCCCTCATTAAAATTTCAAGAAAGTGTTCCCCCTAACTGTGCACCGTTGCGAACGTTCGTCGTTTCGAAGCACCACGTGATGATTGGGTGTGATAGATTCTAACGTTCACATACAACGGGTGTAATACAGATTTACACACGCGAAACACCTAGGTTGACTTGACGAGCCTAGCATGTACAGACATGGCCTCGGAACACAAGAGACCGAAAGGTCGAGCATGAGTCGTATGGTAGATACGATCAACATGAAGATGTTCACCGATGATGACTAGTCCGTCTCACGTGATGATCGGAAACGGCCTAGTTGACTCGGATCGTGTAATCACTTAGATGACTAGAGGGATGTCTATTTGAGTGGGAGTTCATAAGATGAACTTAATTATCCTGAACATAGTCAAAAGGTCTTCGCAAATTATGTGTAACTTGTGCTTCAGTTCTACTGTTTAGATATGTTCCTAGAGAAAATTTAGTTGAAAGTTGATAGTAGCGATTATGCGGACTAGGTCCGTAAACTGAGGATTGTCCTCATTGCTTCATAGAAGGCTTATGTCCTTAATGCACCGCTCAGTGTGCTGAACCCCGAATGTCATCTGTGGATGTTGCGAACATCTGACATAGACATTTTGATAACTACGTGATAGTTCAGTTAAACGGTTTAGAGTTGAGGCACCGAAGACGTTTTGAAACGTCGCGAAACATATGAGATGTTTCGAGGGCTGATATTGGGATTTCAGGCTCGTGCCCACGTCAAGAGGTATAAGACCTCCGACGATTTTCCTAGCCTGCAAACTAAGGGAGAAAAGCTCAATTGTTGAGCTTGTGCTCAGATTGTCTAAGTACAACAATCATTTGAATCGAGTGGTAGTTGATCTTCCAGATGAGATAGTGATGTTTCTCCGAAGTCATTACCACCAAGCTGCTAGAGCTTCGTGATGAACTATAATATATCAGGGACATATATGATGACCCTTGAGATATTCGCGATGTTTGACACCACAAAAGTAGAAATCAAGAAGGAGCATCAATTGTTGATGGTTGGTGAAACCACTAGTTTCAAGAAGGGCAAGGGCAAGAAGGGATACTTCATGAAACGACAAATCATCTGCTGCTCTAGTGATGAAACCCAAGGTTGAACCCAAACCCGAGACTAAGTGCTTCTGTAATAAGGGGAACAGCCACTGGAGCAGAATTACCCTAGATACTTGGTAGATGAGAAGGCTGGCAAGGTCGATAGAAGTATATTGGATATACATTGTGTTAATGTGTACTTTACTAGTACTCCTAGTAGCACCATGGTATTAGATACCGGTTCGGTTGCTAAGTGTTAGTAACTCGAAATAAAAGGCTGCGGAGTAAACGGAGACTAGCTAAAGGTGAGCTGGCGATATGTGTTGGAAGTTTTTTTCCCAAGCTTGATGTGATCAAGCATCGCACGCTCCCTCTACCATCGAGATTGGTGTTTGCATTGAGCATAGACATGATTGGATTATGTCTATCGCAATTCGGTTATTCATTTAAGGAGAATAATGGTTCCTCTGTTTATTTGAACAATACCTTCAATGGTCTTGCACCTAAAATGAATGGTTTATTGAATCTCGATCGTAGTGATACAGATGTTCATGCCAAAAGATATAAGATAGTAATGATAGTACCACCTACTTGTGGCACTGCCACGTAAGTCATGTCGGTATAAAACACATGAAGAAGCTCCATGTTGATGGATCTTTGGGCTCACTTTTTTTTTGAAAAAGTTTGAGACATGCGAACCATGTCTATTGGTGTATATGCATGAAGAAACTCCATGCAAATGGACCGTTTGGACTCACTTGATTTTGAATCACTTGAGACATGCAAATCATACCACATGGGCAAGATGACTGAAAGCCTCGTTTTCAGTAAAATGGAACTAGAAAGCAACTTGTTGGAAGTAATACATTTTGATGTGTGCAGTCCAATGAGTGCTGAGCGTGTAGTGGATATCGTTATGTTCTTACTTCACAGATGATTTGAGTAGATGTTGAGTATATTTACTTGATGAATCACGAGTCTGAATTATTGAAAGGTTCAAGTAATTTTAGGGTGAAGTTGAAAGATCGTCGTGACAAGAGGATAAAATATCTATGATATGATCATAGAGATGAATATCTGAATTACGAGTTTGGCACAGAATTAAGACATTGTGGAAATTGTTTCACAACTAATACAGCCTGGAACACCATAGTGTGATGGCGTGTCCGAACATCATAAGTGCACCCTATTGATTATGATGCATACCATGATGTCTCTTATCGAATTACCATGATAGTTTATGGGTTAGGCATTAGAGACAACCACATTCACTTTAAATAGGGCACCACGTAATTCCGATGAGATGACACTGTATGAACTATGGTTTAGAGAAACCTAAGCTGTCATTTGTTAAAAGGTTTGGGGCTGCGACGCTTATGTGAAAAAGTTTTAGGCTGATAAGCTCGAACCTAAAGCGGATAAATGCATCTTCATAGGACACCCAAAATAGTTGGGTATACCTCCTGTCTCAGATCCGAAAGCAATAAAGGATTGTTTCTAGAATCGGGTTATTTCTCGAGGAAAAGTTTATCTCGAAAGAATTGAGTGGGAGGATGGTGGAGACTTGATGAGGTTATTGGACCATCTCTTCAACTAGTGTGTGGCAGGGCACAAGGAGTTGCTCCTATGGCACCTACACCAATTGAAGTGGAAGCTTATGATAGTGATCATGAAACTTTAGATCAAGTCACTACCAAACCTCGTGGGATGACAAGGATGCGTACTACTTCAGAGTGGTACGTAATCCTGTCTTAGAAGTCATGTTGCTAGACAACAATGAACCTACGAGCTATGGAGAAGCGATGGTGGGCCTGGATTCCAAAATGGCTCGAGGCCATATAATCCGAGAGAGGATCCATATATGAAAACAAAGTGTAGACTTTGGAAGAACTACTTGATGGTCGTAAGGCTGTTAGGTACATATGGATTTAAAAAGGAAGACGGACAATGATGGTATGTATCACCATTAAGAAAGCTCGACTTGTCGTTAAGATGTTTTCCGACAAGTTCAAGGAGTTGACTACGATGAGACTTTCTCACTCGTAGCGATGCCAAGAGTCTGTTGGAATTATATTAGCGATTACTTCATTATTTATGAAATCTTGCAGATAGGATGTCAAAACATTGTTTCCTCGACGATTTTCTTGAGGAAAGGTTGTATGTGATACAACCGGAAGGTTTTGTCAATCTTGAGAGATGCTAACAAGTATGCAAAGCTCCAGCAATCCTTCTAAGGACTGGAGTAAGCATCTCGGAGTTGGAATGTATGCTTTGATGAGATGATCAAAGATTTTGGGTTTATACAAAGTTTATGAGAAACTTGTATTTCCAAAGAAGTGAGTGGGAGCACTATAGAATTTCTGATGAGTATATGTTGTTGACATATTGTTGATTAGAAATGATGTAGAATTTCTGGAAAGCATATAGGGTTATTTGGAAAGTGTTTTTCAATGGAAAACCTGGATTAAGCTACTTGAACATTGAGCATCAAGATCTATAAGGATAGATAAAAACGCTTAATGGTACTTTCAAATGAGCACATACCTTGACATGATCTTGAAGGTGTTCAAGATGGATCAGCCAAAGAAGGAGTTCTTGCCTGAGTTGTAAGGTATGAAGTTAAGACTTAAAGCTCGACCACGGCAGAAGAAAGAGGAAGGACGAAGGTCGTCCCCTATGCTTTTTTCATAGGCTCTATACGGTATGCCATGCTGAGTACCGCACCTGATGTGTGCCTTGCCACATGTCTGGTAAGAGGGTACAAAGGTGATCTAGGAGTAGATCACCAGATAGCGGTCAAAATTATCCTTAGAGGAATAAAGATATGTTTCTCGGTTATGGAGGTGATAAAGAGTTCGACGTAAAGAGTTACGTCGATGCAAGCTTAACACCTATCCGGATAGCTCTGAGTAGAGATACCGGATACGTATAATGGAGCAACAATTTAGAATAGCTCCAAGTAGAACCGTTATTTGAAATGGCTCCAAATATAGCGTAGAGATTTGCGAAGTACATACGGATCTGAATGTTGCAGACCCGTTGACTAAAACCTCTCTCACAAGCATAACATGATCAAACCCAGAACTCTTTGGGTGTTAGTCACATGGGGATGTGACCTTGAGTGTTAATCACATAGCGATGTGAACTGGATTATTGACTCTAGTGCAAGTGGGAGACTGTTGGAAATATGCCCTAGAGGCAATAATAAATTAGTTATTATCGCATTTCCTTGTTCATGATAACCGTTGATTATCCATGCTAGAATTGTATTGATAGGAAACTCAGATACATGTGTGGATACATAGACAACACCATGTCCCTAGTAAGCCTCTAGTTGACTAGCTCGTTGATCAATAGATGGTTACGTTTCCTGACCATGGACATTGGATGTCGTTGATAACAGCATCACATCATTAGGAGAATGATGTGATGGACAAGACCCAATCCAAAGCCTATCACAAAGATCGTGTAGTTCGTATGCTAAAGCTTTTCTAATGTCAAGTATCATTTCCTTAGACCATGAGATTGTGCAACTCCCGGATACCGTAGGAATGCTTTGGGTGTGCCAAACGTCACAACGTAACTGGGTGGCTATAAAGGTACACTACGGGTATCTCCGAAAGTGTCTGTTGGGTTGGCACGAATAGAGACTGGGATTTGTCACTCCGTGTGATGGAGAGGTATCTCTGGGCACACTTGGTAGGACATCATCATATGCGCAATGTGACCAAGGAGTTGAGCATGGGATGATGTGTTACGGAACAAGTAAATAGACTTGCCGGTAACGAGATTGAACAAGGTATCGGATACCGACGATCGAATCTCGGGCAAGTACAATACCGCTAGACAAAGGGAATTGAATATGGGATTGATTGAATCCTCGACATCATGGTTCATCCGATGAGATCATCGTGGAACATGTGGGAGCCAACATGGGTATCCAGATCCCGCTGTTGGTTATTGGCCGGAGAGGTGTCTCGGTCATGTCTGCATGGTTCCCGAACCCGTAGGGTCTACACACTTAAGGTTCGATGATGCTAGGGTTATCGGGAATAGATATACGTGGTTACCGAATGTTGTTCGTATGAGATCCTGGACATCACGAGGAGTTCCGGAATGGTCCGGAGGTAATGATTTATATATGGGAAGTCCTATTTTGGTCACCGGAAAAGTTTCGGGTGCTATCGGTAACGTACCGGGACCACCAGGATGGTCCCGGGGGTCCACCAGGTGGGGCTACCTGCCCCAGAGGGCTGCGTGGGCCAAGTGTGAGAGGGGACCAGCCCCAAGTGGGCTGGTGCGCCCCCCCACCAGGGCCCAAGGTGAAGCAGAAGGGAAAAGGGGGAAACCCTAGGCTCAGATGGGCCTAAGGCCCACCTAGTGGTGCGCCCACCTAGTGGAAACCTAGGTGGGGGCACAGCCCCTCCCTTTCCCCTATATATAGTGGGGTTTTGGGCTGCCATACACACGAGAACATCTCCTTCTTGGCGCAGCCCTACCCCTCTCCCTCCTCGTCTCTTGCGGTGCTTGGCGAAGCCCTGCCGGAGTACCACGCTCCTCCACCACCACCACACCATCATGCTGCTGCTGGATGGAGTCTTCCCCAACCTCTCCCTCTCTCCTTGCTGGATCAAGGCATGGGAGACGTCACCGGGCTGCATGTGTGTTGAACACGGAGGTGCCGTCCGTTCGGCACTAGGATCATCGGTGATTTGGATCACGGCGAGTACGAATCCATCAACCCCGTTCACTTGAACGCTTCAGCTTAGCGATCTACAAGGGTATGTAGATGCACTCTCCTTCCCCTCGTTGCTAGATTACTCCATAGATTGATCTTGGTGATGCGTAGAAAATTTTGAATTTCTGCTACGATCCCCAACAGGAATATCCTTCGTTGACCATGAGAGCTTATGATGGGCTAAGTTGGGACACCCCTGCAGGGTTTGAAATTTCGAAAGCCATGCCCGTGGTTATGGGTAGATGGGAATTTGTTAATATCCGGTTGTAAAAAACTTGATACTTAACTTTAAATAAAATGCATCAACCGCGTGTGTAGCCGTGATGGTCTCTTTCCGGCGGAGTCCGGGAAGTGAACACGGTTCTTGTGTTATGCTTGAACGTAAGTAGTTTCAGGATCACTTCTTGATCACTTCTAGTTCACAACCATGCATTGCTTCTCTTCTCACTCTTATTTGCGTATGTTAGCCACCATATATGCTAGTGCTTGCTGCAGCTCCACCTCACTACCTTTTCCTACCCATAATCTTAAATAGTCTTGGTCTCGCGGGTGTGAGATTGCTGAGTCCTCATGACTCACAGATTACTTCCAAACCAGATGAAAGTGCCAACGATGCCAGTGCAGGTGATGCAACCCAGCTCAAGTGGGAGCTCGATGAAGATCGTGTTCGTTGTGTTGTTTCGTTTCCAGTTGATCAGTAGTGGAGCCCAGTCGGGGCGATCAGGGATCTAGCATTAGGGGTGGTCTTCTTTTGTTTTGGTTCCATAGTCGGACCTTGATTGTATTCTGGATGATGTAATGCTATATTTATGTATTATGTGAAGTGGCGATTGTAAGCCAACTCTTTATCCCTTTCATATTCAGTACATGGGATGTGTAAAGATTACCCCTCTTGCGACATGCCTACTATGCGGTTATGCCTCTAAGTCATGCTCCGACACGTGGGAGATATAGCCGCATCGTGGGTGTTACAACCTTGTTTCTTGCAATATGCATCAAATGGCCCAATGTACTCTCCTCCATTATCAGTGCGAATGCACTTGATCTTCTTCTCAGTTTTTCTCTCGACCGAGGCTTGAAATTGCTTGAATACACCTAGTACTTGATCTTTGGTCCTCAAAGTGAAGGCCCAAACTTTCCTGGAAAAGTCATCAATAAAAGTCACAAAGTACTTAGCACCACCAAGAGATCTTACCGACATTTTGCAAACATCGAAATGTATCAAGTCCAGCTTCTCGGGCTTCTTGTGAGGAGGTAGAGTCTTGAAGGCAACTCGGTGTTGCTTCCCTACTAGACAATCTGAACATTTCCTGATGTGAACTCCTTTCACACCCTTCAACAATTTTTCTTCACTAGCATTGTCATCCCCTTCTCACTCATGTGCCCAAGTCTCTTGTGCCATAAAACACAATGATCATCCTTCTCTAGTGCATTGACAGAAGCACTAAAGAGCTTAGAATGAACATGGTACAAAACTGAGACCATTTTACCTCTTGCGACAATCATGTTGCCTTTGGTGAGCTTGTACTGCCCTTTTCCAAACCTGCTCAAGTAATCATCTCCATCAAGCAAACCAATTGAAATAATATTGAGACAAAGTGCCTCAACATGCCTGACAGATTTGAGGACTAACCTTCTACCATTTGCGGTCTCCAAATGCACATCACCTTTTCCAATGATGGCTGCTCTATCATTGTTCCCCATCTTCACAACACCAAAATCACCTGATATATAGTTAGTGAAGAGCTCTCTGCGAGATGTAGCATGAATGGTAGCACCGCTATCCGATATCCAAATCATCTCATCACCATCCACAAGGTTGACGGTTTCATCAGAAACAACAGTGATCCTCTCCTCAACAGTGGAACCAAATCTGCCCTCATTTTCTTCATGCATAACAAGCATGATGTCCTCTTCTACTGCAGTAACTCGGTTGCTCTCTGTGTCACTATCACTGTCAACTTGCTTCTGATCTTGCTTCTTCTTTTTCTTTTTGCCTTTCTTCCACTTGTCACATTGCCACTTAATGTGGCCCTTCTGATGGCAGTGATGGCACTCATAATCAGCATACTTACTTTTTGATTTGCTCCTACCTCTTTCTGCCCCTTTACCTAGACCTCTGCTCTTGGTTCTCCCCCTGGACTGAGTGACTAGCACCTCTGAATGTGAGGAAAAACTAGCTTTAGCCACCTTTCTGGACTCTTCATTTAGTACCCTGGTTTTCACAAGATTCCAAGTGACAACTCCATTAGGTGCTGAATTGCAAACCATGACCTTAAAAGTCTCCCAGGAGTCCAGTAATGAGCCTAGTAGCAGCAACGCTCCCACTTCATCTTCAAATGTTATTCCCGTTGAAGAAAGCTGATTTATAATGCGTTGGAATGTATTCACATGATCTGCAATTAGAGTGCCCTCTTTGTACCTCAAGCACATTAATTGTTTGATCAAGAACATCTTGTTTGTACCTTCTTTTCAAGCAAATGATACGTCTCCAACGTATCTATAATTTATGAAGTGTTCATGCCATGTTTACAATAGTATTATATGATTTTGGTATAATTTGATTAGAACTAACCCCGACTGACGCTGTTTTCAGCAGAACTACCATGGTGTTGTTTTTATGCAGAAATAAAAGTTCTTGGAATGCGATGAAAATCAACGGAGAATTTTTCTGGAAAATATAAAAAATACAGGAACAAAAATCTACTAGAGGGAAGTCCCGTGGGCCCCACGAGGGTGGGGGTGCACCCATCCCCCTGGGCGCGCCCCTGTGCCTCGTGGACTACCCGTGGGGCCCCCTGACTTGTTCTCGACGCCAACCTCTCCTATAAATACCCAAACCTCCAGAAATTAACCTAGATCGGAAGTTCCACCGCCGCAAGCCTCTGTAGCCATGAGAAATCAATCTAGGCCCTCTCTCGCACCCTACCGGAGGGGGCCATCATCACCGAAGGCTATGGAGGAGGATACCGGAGGGGCCATCATCCCCAAGGAGGCCAAGGACCAGAGGGAGAACCTCTCCTCATCCAGGTGGGAGGCCATGCAGGAGGAACCACAAGGGGGAGAACCTCTCCTCCTCTCTCTCGGTGGCGCCAGAGTGCCATCGGGAGGGGAATCATCATCGCAGTGATCGTCTTCATCAACATCACCACCATCATCATCATCCTCATATCTTTTACGTGGTCCACTCTCCCGCAACCCGCTGTAATTCCTACTTGAACATGGTGCTTTATGCCACATATTATAATTCAATGATGTGTTGCCATCCTTTGATGTTTTGAGTAGATTTCCTTTGTCTATGGGTTGATTGATGATCTAGATTGGTACGAGTTGTATGTTTTATTTTGGTGTTGTCCTATTGTGCCCTCCATGTCACAAAAGCGTGAGGGATTCCTACTGTAGGGTGTTGCAATACGTTCATTATGTGCTTATAGTGGGTTTCTTGAGTGACAGAAACATAAACCCGAGCAAGGGGGTTGTTGCGTATGGGATAAAGGGGACTTGATGCTTTAATGCTATGATTGGGTTTTACCTTAATGATCTTTAGGAGTTTTGGATGCTTGCTAGACTTCCAATCTTAAGTGCATATGATCCAATAAGAGAAAGTATGTTAGCTTATGCCTCTTCCTCATATGAAATTGCAATGACGACTATCGGTCTTGTTAACAATTGCCTAGGACAATTCCGCACACCAACCCATCATTATTCCACACTCGCTATTTATAATATTTAATAATATATTCTAAATTTATGATAACAACAAGTACTTTTATGTTTTAGCTCTCCGATATCATGCAAAGTTATCCTCTTCATACCCACAACGTAGTTTTATTTCTCGTTTCTAGTTGGAAGCAAACGTTCGATGTACGTAGAGTCGTATCAGTGGCAGATAGGGCTTGAGAGAATATTGAGCTTACCTTTAGCTCCTTGTGGGTTCGACACTCCATACTTATCACTTCCACCATTGGGAATTGCTACGATGATTCCCTGCACTTGAGGATTATCAACCTCTTTTCTAGCACTGTTGTCGGGGAGCAATAGTGTGGGGTTGATATTCTTGTGTATGCTTGTTTGCTTTCTTCACTAAGTAATTTTTTTACCTTTTTGTTTCTGTTTAGTTGTGGGTGAAACATACAAAAAAATAAAAAAATGAAAATACAAAAAAATCTACTTGCCTCTCATACCTAATAAGTTCTTCAATAAGAGAAGTGATTGGAAGGTTATGCATTGGAGAAGTGAGGGTCGACCTTGAACACTTGTGTTCATGCTCTTGGAAACAATGTAAAAAATTTCATGGAAGCTTCTCTGAAAATAATTATCCCCTTGTATATATCCATTGTATTATAAAAATAATGTGCCAAGCCTTGGTTTTAGGATGATTAGATTGCTTGTTTACTATGTGCAGTACGAAAACAAAAACTTTGGCTATAGTGTGTGATTTTACATTTTTTTACTGGAAAGTCAAATGGGTCTGAAACTTTTTTCACATTACTTTTGTACAAATTGTTCAAATTTTCATAGTTTTTTTAGATTTTTTTGGAGTTAGAGAAGTTTACTAAACTTTCAGATTACTACAAATTGTCCTGTTTTTGACAGATTCTGTTTTCTATGTGTTGATCGCTTATTTTGATGAATCTATTGGTAGTATCGGGGGGTATGAACCATGGTGAAGTTGGAATACAGTAGATATAGTTCTAATACAAAATTGGAATGAGTTTGCAACAGTACCTAAAGGTAGTGATTTGCTTTATTATACTAACGGATCTCATAAAGTTTTTGTTAAAGTTTTGTGTGGATGAAGTGTTCGAAGAACGAGGAGTTACCGATGTGAGTGGAATAAAGAGAGGCAAGAGCTCAATATTGGGGATTCCCAAGGCACCCCAAGTAAATGTTCTAAGGATACTCAATCATCTAAGCTTGGGGATGCCCTGGTTGGCATCCCATCTTTCTTCTTCAACAATTATCGGTATACCCCGGTTTTTGTTTTGTTCACATGATTTGTGTCCTTTGTGTTTTTGTTTTTCCTTTAAGAACCATGCTAGTATGAGATATACCTTCATTGATTTATAGAATGCTTCATGTGCTTAACCTATATCTTTTAAGTATGATCTTATAGAATTGCTCTTTGTGCTTCACTTAAATCTTTTGAGTATGGTTTTATAGAATGCTTCATGTGCTTCACTTATATATTTTGAGCTTGGATATTGGTTAGTCTATATTAATTGTATAATTCTCCATAAACTTCACTTATATCTTTTGGAGTATGAATTATGCTATCATCTAAAGCAGGTTTGGAAGAGTGTCAACTTTAGTTAGTAATGATTCCACTATTCCGAATGAGAAGAATTTTGCTTATGTGAAGAGTAGTAAAATTTCTATGCTTGTAGATCATGAAAAGAATGCTTTATGTGATGTTTATATTGTTGAAATCATTCATGATGCTACTGAAAATTACTATGAGGGAGGAATACATGCTTGTAGGAGTTGCAATAATATCAAGTTTCCACTCTATGTGCTTAAAGTTTTGAAGTTATACTTCTTTTGCCTTCCTATGCTAGTTGATTTTTGTTCCAATAAATTGTGTGCTCACAAAATCACTAGGCATAGGAAGTGGGTTAGTTTTTAATGTGCTAGTCATATTCTTCATGATGACCTCTTTATGTTTCAATTCTTATCTTTTATGTGAGCATCATTGAAATCATCATGCCTAGGTAAAAGGCGTTAACGAAAAACGCTTGTTGGGAGACAATCCAATATTTACCCTTACTGTTTGTGTGTGTTCTTAAAGCGACTGTATTAATCATGTATTATAGCTTTTGTTTCAATAAAGTGCCAAGTAAGACCTTTGGGAAGACTTGGGTGAAAGTTAATGTGATCTTGCTGTAAAAAACAGAAACTTTGCAATCACGAGATTAGCTATCATTTTTTTACAGAAGAGTGCGATTGAGTTGATTCTTTTTTCAGAAGATTAATAGACAAATTCCTCACGTCCACCAATTTATTTCATAATTTGTGGAGTAGCAGAAGTATGGTTGGTGTTCAGATCATTACAGACTATTCTGTTTCTGACAGATTATGTTTTTATTGCATAGTTTACTTGTTTTCTCGTTTTTATGGCTTATATTTCTCAATATAAATTGTAGAAATGATATGTTACAGTAGCCATTGTGTGAGAACAATTATGAACCTTGTCTTTGATAGTAACAAAGTGAATTGTTTACTCTTTATCATACTAACCTATCTCACGAAGTTCCGTTAAGTTTTATGTGGTTGAAGTTTTCAAGCTTTGGGTGAGATATCGATATGAGGAGAATAAGGAGTGGAAAGACCCTAAGCTTGGGGATGCCCAAGGCACCCCAAGGTAATATTCAAGGAATACTCAAGCGCCTAAGCTTGGGGATGTCCCGTAAGATATCCCCTCTTTCGTCTTCAAAACTATCGGTATACCTTACTCGAAGCTATATTTTTATTCGTCACATGATATGTGTTTTGCTTGGAGCATATTTTCAATTTTACTCGATGTTTGAATAAAATCATTGGATCCGAAATCTTGAATGAAAAAGAGTCCTCCCATTGCTAGTTAATTATTTGACTACTCACGTGCTTCACATATATCCTATGAGTAAATGGTTGAATGAATTGAATATCATAAATCTGAATTTATATACGTTTCATATGCTTACAACATGGGGAATAATGACTTCACACATAATAAATATAGGTATTAAACTTATTGGAAGTTAGCAAACACAGAATTGGTCACTTGAACAATTCATGAAAGAATATTGAAGGAAGAGAGATTTCACATATAAATATACTATCTTGGACATCTTTTGTAATTGTGAGCACTCATTAAAATATGACATGCTAAAAAGTTGATGTTGGAAAAGGCAGACAACTTAATGGGTTATGTTTTCCTATATTCTAAAAGTTATATTGTCTTGGATCATCCAACATGTTGAGCTTGCCTTTCCCCCTCATACTAGCCAAATTCTTTGCACCAAGTAGAGATACTACTTGTGCTTCCTTATATCTTTCAACCCAGTTTTTCCATGAGAGTCCACCATATCTACCTATGGATTTAGTAAGATCCTTCAAGTAAGTTGACACTGTTGCAAGTAATAAAAAAATGCTCTCTAAATATGTATGATCTATTAGTGTGGAGAAAATAAGCTTTATACGATCTTGTGATGTGGAAGAAATAAATGCGACAGATTGCATAATAAAGGTCCATATCACAAGTGGCAATATAATGTGATGTTCTTTTGCACTAAGATTTCATGCATCCAACCATAAAAACACATGACAACCTCTTCTTCCCTCTGCGAAGGGCCTATCTTTCTTTCCTATACTTTATGCAAGAGTCATGGTGGTCATCACCTTTCCATTTTATAATTTTTTCTTTGGCAAGCACTTTGTGTTGGATCGATCCGGATATATATATATATATCCACTTTAACGTAGGTTCTCATAAATTATTATTGTTGACATTACCCTTGAGGGAAAAGGTTGGGAGGCGAAACTATAAGCCCCTATCTTTCTTTGTGTCCGATTAAAACTTCGAACCCATAAATATCACATGAGTGTTAGCAATTGTGAAAGATTAAATGATAGTTGGGTATGTGGAGTTTGCTGAATCAAAGCTCTAACATAGACCCTTCCCAAAAATAAGATGAATTGCAATTGTTTGATGACTAAGAGCACGGTTTGTTAGTTTTCAAGAAAGTTTATGATCTATGCTTTAACATGTGAATAGCTTGTTACTTGATCATGAGAGGTTTCATGAGTTGAGCTACAGTTATGATATATAATGATGCTAGAAAAAGTGATTGGAACTATCATTGATCAAACTTAAGCACTTGCTAGCATTCACACTTCATAAATTATTTTTTTATCATTTACCTACTCTAGGATGAGCAGGAATTATGCTTAGGGATGTTGATACGTCTCTAACATATCTATAATTTATGAAGTGTTCATGCCATCACTACTAGGGAAAACCTTATACACAACATCTTAGCAGTATAGCTGGACAAAACAGGTCGCTACAGCTACTTAGTAGTAGCGTTTTTAAATAAACCACGCTACTGCTACTACTTTAGCAGTAGCGCATTCCGTGAAACCGCGCTGCTGCTATATTTGTACTGGGCGCAGATGGTAAGCCCCACTTAGCAGTAGCGCGTACCACTGACCAACGCTACTGCTATGGCCCGTAGCAGTAGCGCGTTTCTCTGAAACATGCTACTACTTACTTACCTTATCCTGGAGCGGTTCACTCTAGACAGTCACTCCCTCACTCGCTCTCGCCCACGCTGAACCCGTACGTGGTCCGCCGCTGCCGCCGCCGCGCTGCTCCTCGCCGAGGTACTCCCTCCTCCCCCCTCCTCCTCCGGCCGCCCTCCTCCCACCGCCCCTCTTCCTCCTCCTCCGGCCGCCCCTCCACTACTAGGGAAAAGCCTAGCAGCAGCGCGGGTTTTCGGCCTTTTAGTAGCACGGGGGCCGGCACTACTAATAAGGCGCTACAGCTAACGTATAGCAGTAGCGCTGGTCCACCCGTGCTACTGCTACACAAGTGTTGCAGCAGCGCGCTTAAAGGAACCTCACTGCTGCTAATAGCTATAGTGCGCTTCCCCTGTGCGCGCTACTGCTACAACCACGCTGCTGCTAACTTTTCTCCACTCGCTACTGCTAATTTTAGTAGTTTTTTGTTTTTTTTGGCATATTTGTTTTGTATTTGAACAGGCTTTATAGAAGAATCTTTAGCACATACAAATGTCATCATGATACACATACAAATGCCTGTGAGACCACAAATGTAATCATAGCATATACATACAAATAGTCTCGTCATAATCATCATCCAACACAAAGTGGTATCTTGTCATCATCTCAAAAATAGCGATACATGCAAGTCTCGAATACTTGCAACTACAACGTCATCCATCTAAACAAAGGTATACGCAAGAAGAGCTATCACTATGAGTGAGAGCGGAACTATGCAGTACATGAGATGGCGGTTACGAGTCCTCTCTCGCGCTAGCGTCAACCTCAAGTAACTAGCTTCTCCTTCTTGTTTGCTTTTGAAGCCTTTATGGCTGGCATCCGAGAACCCATTCACTTGCGCCTGACACTCATGCCACTCGTTGTACACCCCCGGAACCTTCCCTTTGTACACGACATAGCAGTTCCATCTCGCCATCAAGAAACTAGGTACCTGTTAGAGATGCATGTTCATGAAGAGGATGTACAATCATATATATGCAACAAAATATACTAGAGAACACTGAAAAAGAAAGGGTTAGCAACTAGATGCAACATATAGTACGCAAATTAATTAACTAGAGGTACGCAGGTCATCATACGCAAACAAACAAAGTAGCGTTACGCAAGTTCGGCAGGGATCATGGACATCACAAAGTTGCATCGCTACAAATAGTATACAAGTTCAACCGACACATATCATCATCAACAGCATCACAAATCACTAGAAGTTCCATCCTTCCATATCATCGAGGATGGACCCAAGCTTCTTGAACGACGTGAGGTCTAGACGTTGCATGCCTATGCGAGTTCGGACGTCAGCTCGCGATATAGGGCCGTGGTGGAACATACCCTTCTCATCGACGACTTCTTTCATGATGATCGTCGCAATGTAGCTTTGGATGCGAAAGAAGTCATCTCTAAGTTTATAATCCGCTTCTCCATGAGATTCTAGCCACTTGTGGATATGATCATCATTTCTGCTTCTCATGCGAAGCTTTTGGTGATCCGTGTTGAACTGAATCATGAGATGGAGGATGTACAATCCATCCTTCTTGCTTGGTTTTGGGACTTGGATGCAGGAGAAGTTAGTTTTATGCGTGAAACCCATCTTCTTGTTCGTTTGTTTCCTGATCTACATGTGGCCACCTCTAAAGCTGAAGCCTTGGAGAGCATCATCTAGAATATTCATTATGTGGGTGTAGTCTTTTTTCTCGTAGTCTCTGGAAGGGTCAAAATACACGGCGTGGGAGACTTGCGGATAAAGAACGATAAGGACGGCGCGCCCGTTGCTGCGGAGAAAAGACACCTCAAATTATTCCCCATAGAGAGAGAAGGAATGATTGAAATGTATGAAAGGGTTGTTCGAAACTGACTTACTTTGGATGATAAGGCACGAGGACAATTTCCCGGTCCTTATTCTGTACCATGAAGTTTTGGAGGTAGTCCCTAGCAGTTTCACGCTCAAAGTCACCGAGACTCAAGAAAGACTCATGCATGTAGTACGGATCCGCCACACAGATTTGCGAGACTTCTTCACTGTTCATGACAGAGCTCATATGTAGCACAGAAAGGCGGACGATTGTAAAATCGAGCCACCTTGTCAGAAACATCTCAAAGATATGGTCAAACCGCAGGAAGAACACCTCCGCAGGCCGTGTCTCGACGTAGCACTTCCCCTCAGGCACACGAGCCGGGTATGTCGGATATCCTGGATCCTTTGAGGCTAGTAGGCTTTTCTCAGTCGACAACACATGGTCGTGCAGTCTCCTGAGACCCCCTGACAGTGCCTCCAGCGGTTTCGGCGGTAGCATCGGCTCGCCCGTGAGATGGAACATGGCCGCACCTTTCATGGGTACACGCTCTTCAGAATGCATCGTTTGGCTGCTATGTGCTCTGGCTTGTTTGGAGGCAGCTATCTTCCCCGATCTCTTTCTCTCCTTTTTCTTGGGCACACCTTCTAGACCCTTCCTTAAACCCTGCCCTAGTGTTCCCGGGCTAAGTATTGTACGACCCTCGCGCTGGGATAGTTGAGCCTGTGTTGAGGCAGCATCTTCAGTCGTGTCCTGTGAGGATTTCATGAAGAGAGACTTTTTACAATCCCTGCTACGACCTTCCTGCCCGGGCATATCATCCATATCCTCATTAGCAAGCTGATAGCCCGATTCGTCATATGGTTGACTCATCAATTCTATGTCACAGTCATACGCGTTTGTATTGAGGAAATCCATAGGGTCGACCTCCGTCTCATCATCCATTCTCTGTTCTACAGGACAAATTACATCAGCCAGCACTATTGCACCCCCTTCATCATGTCGTCCGCCGCTCTCACCAGGCACTACAGGAGCTGGTAATTGCGTAGGCGAGGTGGTAGTCTCCGCACATGCTTGTTGATGTGTGGTTATTGGTGTGCTCTCGGCCGGCTCCAGACGAATAAGATTCTTCGGCCATAGCAGCACCCAACCCTTGCAGCTTCCAATCCGCGGCGGGGTCTCGTCGTCCGCTCCCACATGCTGTACTGGAGGAGGCAAATCCTCGTGCCCCGATTTCAAACTGGACAAGTTAACCCTGAAGTGCCCAGCAGGGATTGGCTGGTTGTGAAACATGGATTGCAAGGGGTCCATTATCATCCCCTTTCCCACGTCCACCTTCTGGCCTTTGATCAAGTAGAGTATGGTGCACAGGGTTTCTTTCGCCTGCAAACACATATGTCTGTGGCGTAAAACATCCGAAAGGCAACAAAAATGGAATATTATATATATATGGTGGTGCGACATGTAATTACCGTGATGGCGTCGAGCTCATCCAAAGACGAAGGCCCACCGAGCGCGCCAGAGAATGAGGACGGGCTGCTATGAGTGGGAGCGGCTGCGAGAGGAGGCCCGGTTGCGTGGGCAAGTGATGGTGCGATGATGTTGTTGTTCATGGAGTTGCTCCCGTTGAAACTGGGCAACGGGAAATCATGTACCGTCTTGTCTGGATTTTCCTTCATCCAGTTGATGATAACTGGAACCAAGTTAGTAGTGAAATCATTTCTGCAGGTAGTTACAGCTGCATTGACTGCCTGCTGTAACAACTCATATTTGTCCCCGGCTGCTTTTTTCGCGTCCTCAGCTACTTTTTTCTCGATCGCAAGCTTCACCTTCGCGTCGATGTCCGCCTGACTAAACTTCTTTTTCTGCTTCTTGGCCTCCGGGCCCTCGTTGTAAAACACCTTCCACGTGGCGCCATCTCCAGCGCCGTGCACACGACCATATTGCGGCCGCTGGCCCAAAGGGAGTCCCTTAAGTTCGTTCAAGGCCCGGTTGAGAGGGGTGTCCCACTTGGGCCTCATCGGAGAAGTAGGGTTTTCGGCTGCAAGCTGGTGTTGCTTCTCCAGTACTCTAATCAATTTCATCGTGATCTTGTCCGTGTAAAAAACCTTTTTCTCCTTGTCCCACTTGTAGCGGACCCTGATGAAGTCATGCTCCAAGGGGTTGGTGAACTTCGCGAAGGGGTCCGGGAGACCCGCGGCTTCACGTTCCGCGTCCTCCTTATCCCATATGGGCCTTTTACCGAGGTAGCCACAACTTCCGAGGCGATGCTTCCCCGTGTTCCTTTGCTGAAGGCTCTTGATTTCACAGCCTTAGCCTTGGCGTCCTCGGTAGCGCAAGTGTCCTTGAACTTTTCGAACTCCTCTTCCGTAAGTGTCGGATTTTCCTCCAGAATCTTGGACAGGAGTTCCTCAGCCTCAATAGCTCGTTTCACCCTCGATTTCCAGGAGGCCAAATCATTGCTGAACATGCCCATGGCGTGATTGTTAATCTTTTTCATCTTCGGATCATCCCACGGTTGTTCTACGTTATCATCCCAATCGGGGAACTTGAATCTCTTGTGCAACTTCGTTAGGAGCAACTGCGTCAAATGTTCTTTGCTCCTTAAGTCATCGTCATTGATGCTCGCGCATTCCCGTAGGATGCATCCTACTTGGTTCCCATAGCACTAGCGAGGTTCTTCCGCCTCTAACGGCTCAAACTTGCCAGGTGCCATCTTTGTGATCACAAGTCGTCCAATCCCTAGTTTGTTAGGTTTTCGTATCCTCTGCTTCTTATGCCTCTTTTCGGTACCGGCATCGGCGCCGGTATCTTCCCCGGTGGCACCTTCCCCACCAGTCTCGGCGCCGCCATCGGTGCCGGCGCTGTCGGTGTCGGTGTCGGCGTCAGTACCATCATCGAGGCGGACCTGCAAACCTTGCTTAGCAGTCAAATAGTCGAGGTAGTCTTGTTCACCCTCATAATCCATCTCGCCTGCATCTTGGTCAGAAGGCCCAGTTTCTTCGTTGTTTGACATGTTTCCTATGATTAAGTGTCCTCATTTATTTCTAAAAGTATGAATAAATGAGAAATGAGATAAAAAAGAAATCTATGTGCCAGCACTCGATATGCCAACTATGTAGCACAAATCATGCCTTTATTCACGGGAAATTTCGGCATGACCTTTGCTAAAAAATAGACATATCGAGTGCCTAAAATTCACCGGAACGGAAATGAATCAACATTCCGGCGTAACATAGGCAACTCGGATCATTTACCAAAACATGACATGTCCAAAACATGACATATCCACATATCACATGTCCAGTTCAAATTTGCATATAAATTCAGCAAATTTTGAAACCTATCTAAATTCATAACTAAATAGATAACCTAATTAACATAACTAAAACCTAAGTAAATTAACCCTAGCTAGCAGAGAGAGAGAGGGGTGGTTTACAGAGGGTGCAGGGCGAGGAGGCAGGCCCGACGACGGCCGAGGTTGCGAGGGGAGGAAGCAGAGGAGGGAGGCGAGGGCCGACGGGTCGGGGGAGAGCGCCAGCGCCGGGGGCGAGCGCGCCTAGGTCGGGGGCGGCGGGGTCGGGGGCGAGCGCGGCGGGGTCGGGGGCGGCGGGGTCGGGGGCGAGCGCGCCGGGGTCGGGGCGGGCGCGGCGATGCGACGGGGCCGGGGAAGAGAGAGTGGGGATTTGGGGGAAAAGAGGTGGGATGAAGCAGGGAGGGGGAGAATTTTGGGTTAAGTGGACGTAGTAGTAGCGCATTTACACGGAACACGCTACAACTATTATGAGCAGCTATAGCGATTTTCTGCAGAAACCGCTACTGCTACCTTGACTAGCTGTAGCTCTTTTTCACTAAAGCGCTACTGCTATAACCAGTTTCCCTTTTTTCTTTTCCTCGGCATAATAGGAACATATATATTACATCATTGGACCCTTGCATAATAATGGCTAAGTGTGTATACAAAATAGGAACATATATATATTACATCATTGGACCCATGCATAATAATGGCTAATTAAGTGTGTATACAAAATAGGAACATATATTTCCATTTTGCAAAAGCATGAAATATTAATCACACCTCTATCTCGAGATCGAGCACATGGTGGAGATGATGATGTAGGGAGGTCAAAAGTGCACAAAGCTCTTCTTGACAAAGAAAGATCTAGTTAGGGGGCAAATAGGTCACTTAACTAAATGCTACATCTACCTAGCTAGCTAATTTGGGAGGAGACAACTTCAACTAGTGGAGGGGGGAGGAAAAACAGAAAGGAGATGAATTAATGGAGGTGGTGTAGTTATAGCTAGGAGTAATGAAGAGAGAGAAAGGTAGGTAGAAGAGGGAGAGTAATGGGGGGAGAAGTATTGAGGAAGAAGAAGAGTGAGAGAGGGAGGATGTGGGAGGTAGGGGAAAGGGAGGAGAGGAGATGGGGAGGGGAGGTGAAAAAGGTGGTGGGTGCTGCGTCTTAGCAGTAGCGCGGGAGAGAAAGCGCGCTGCTGCTAAGAGCGTAGCAACAACGCGCTTTCCTGTCACGCGCTACTGCTAAACTGGACAACCGTGTGCACAATTTCAAAATTAGCAGCAGCGAGGTGACAAAAAAGCGCGCTGCTACTATGGCATTAGTAGCAGCGCGCTCCCTGGCACCGCGCTACTGGTAAACTTATGTCGTTGTGTACTGTCGGTGGATTTTTGTAGCAGCGTGGTTTAAGCGTCACGCGCTACTGCTAAGTTTGCACCAGTACCGAGCTTTCCGTAGCCGCGCTGCTCCTACTTAGCAGCAGTGCCTGTTTTTATGCCGCGCTGCTGCTAAGATTCTGTGTATAACGTTTTCCCTAGTAGTGCTCCCTCCCCCTCCTCCGGCCACCCCCCCCCCCCCCCCCCCCCCCCCTCCCTCCCCCTCCTCCGGCCGCCCCCTCTCCCTCCCCCACGCCCCCTCCCTCCTCCGATCCCACATGCCTCCTCCGATCCCACATGCCTCCTCCCCCTCCTCCTCTCTCTTCTTCCTCCCTTCCCCTCCTCCCTACTTTGTATAATGTAGTTTTTTTACTGTTTTTAGTAAGTGATTAAAATAATTAGTAAGTAAATTAATAAACTAGTTGAACTAGTTTAGTTTTAGTAAGAGCTAGTTGAATTAATAGAACTAATGTATTTTTAGTAAGAAAATTAATATAACTAGTGGAACTAGTTTATTTTTAGTTTAGTTCTATTTATAGTAAGTTTATATTTAGTAAGAACTATTTGAATTAATAGAACTAGTTGAACATGTCACATTTGTTGTTATTTTTTAGTTTAAGCAATTATTCCCGCATCGATGCCGTTCACTAGGGTTTTATTTATAGGGTTTTTGTTTTTGCAGAAATCAAGGAGCCCCTCCATCATCCCTGCCGTCGTCCCCATCAGCGACCCCCCTCGACATCGAGGTGAGACCAGCCAAATCTCCATGTCAATATGAGTCCTATAAGATATGATGTAGATAAAAACATGTATATCTTGTGTTGCTCAAATAGGATATGTGGTTGCCCAAGTGGCCGATCATGTTCATGTTACTCCGAGTGGCCTATGTTTTGCCGGAGTGTTGATTAATTTCCGTTCCGGCAAATTTCAGGCGCTCGATATGTCCTATTTTAGCAAAGGTCATGCCGGAATTTTCCGTGAATTTTGGCATGACTTGTGATAGAATATGTAGGAAATATCGAGTGGCCTGGATGTTGGAAATATGCCCTAGAGGAAATAATAAAATGGTTATTATTGTATTTCCTTGTTCATGATAATTGTCTATTGTTCATGCTATAATTGTATTAACCGGAAACCGTAATGCATGTGTGAATACATAGACCACAACATGTCCCTAGTAAGCCTCTAGTTGACTACCTCGTTGATCAATAGATGGCCATGGTTTCCAGACCATGGACATTGGATGTCGTTGATAACAGGATCACATCATTAGGAGAATGATGTGATGGACAAGACCCAATCTTAAGCGTAGCACAAGATCGTGTAGTTCGTTTGCTAAATCTTTTCTAATGTCAAGTATCATTTCCTTCAACCATGAGATTGTGCAACTCCCGGATATCGTAGGAATGCTTTGGGTGCACCAAACGTCACGACGTAACTGGGTGGCTATAAAGGTGCACTACAGGTATCTTCGAAAGTGTCTGTTGGATTGGCATGAATCGAGACTGGGATTTGTCACTCCGTATGACGGAGAGGTATCTCTGGGCCCACTCGGTAATGCATCATCATAACGAGCTCATTGTGACTAAGTAGTTGGTCACGGGATCATGCATTATGGAACGAGTAAAGCGACTTTCTGGTAACGAGATTGAATGAGGTATTGGGATGCCGACGATCGAATCTCGGGCAAGTAACTTACCGATTGACAAAGGGAATTGTATACGGGATTGCTTGAATCCTCAACATTGTGGTTCATCCGATGAGATCATAGTGGAACATGTGGGAGCCAACATGGGTATCCAGATCCCATTGTTGGTTATTGGCCGGAGAGTTGTCTCGGTCATGTCTGCATGATGCCCGAACCCGTAGGGTCTACACAATTAAGGTCCGATGACGCTAGGGTTATAGGGAAAGTTTGTACGTGGTTACCGAATGTTGTTCGGAGTCCCGGATGAGATCCCAGATGTCACGAGGAGTTCCGGAATGGTCCGGAGGTAAAGAATAATATATAGGAAGTGTGGTTTTGACCACCGGAAGTGTTTCGGGCGTCACCGGTAATGTACCAGGACCACCGGAGGGTTCCGGGGGTCTACCAGCCCCGGAGTCTTGCATGGGCCAAGATTGGGAAGGGACCAGCCCCTGAGTGGGCTGGTGCGGCTCCCACCAGGGCCCAAGGCGTGGCTAGGAGGAGAAGGGGGGAAACCCTAGGCGCAGATGGGCCTAATGCCCACCCTAGGGCGCGCCCCCCTCTCCCCCTCTTGGCCGCCCCCTCCATCCCATCTAGGGCTGCCGCCCCCTTAGGGGCGCACCTTCCTCCCCTCCTCCTATAAATAGTGGGGTTTTCGGGGCTTCCGAACACACGAGTCTCTCTCCCTCCTCGTCTCTTGCAGTGCTTGGCGAAGCCCTGCTGGCGTGCCACGCTCCTCCACCATCACCACTCCGTCGTGCTGCTGCTGGACGGAGTCTTCCCAACCTCTCCCTCTCTCCTTGCTGGATCAAGGCGTGGGAGACGTTGTGGGAGATGCTGGATCAAGGGTATGAAGATGCACTCCCTCTCTCTCATTGCTAGTATCCCCTAGATTGATCTTGGTGACTCATAGGAAAATTTTAAATTATTTCTACGTTCCCCAACAGTGGCATCATGAGCTAGGCCTATGCATAGATTCTATGCATGAGTAGAACACAAAGCAGTTGTGGGCGATGATTTGTTCAATTTGCTTACCGTTACTAGTATTATCTTGATTTGACGACATTGTGGGATGAAGCGGCCCGGACCGACCTTACACATATGCCTACGTGAGACTGGTTCCACCGACTGACATGCACTTGATGCATAAGGTGGCTGGCGGGTGTCTGTCTCTCCCACTTTAGTCGGATCGGATTCGATGAAAAGGGTCCTTATGAAGGGTAAATAGCAATTGGCACATCACCATTGTGGTTTTGCATAGGTAAGAAACGTTCTTGCTAGAAACCCATAGCAGCCACGTAAAACATGCAACAACAATTAGAGCACGTCTAACTTGTTTTTGCAGGGTATGCTATGTGATGTGATATGGCCAAAATGATGTGATGAATGATATATGTGATGTATGAGATTGATCATGTTCTTGTAATAGGAATCACGACTTGCATGTCGATGAGTATGACAACCGGCAGGAGCCATAGGAGTTGTCTTAATTTATTGTATGACCTGCGTGTCAATGAAAAATGCCATGTAATTACTTTACTTTATTGCTAACCGTTAGCCATTGTAGTAGAAGTAATAGTTGGCGAGACAACTTCATGAAGACACTTTATGATTTGCATGTGATGTTTGTCATGTTTACATCTTATTTGCTTAGAACGACGGTAGCATAAATAAGATGATCCATCGCTGAAATTTCAAGAAAGTGTTTCCCCTAACTATGCACCGTTGTGAAGGTTCGTTGTTTCGAAGCACCACGTGATGATCAGGTGTCATAGATTCTAACCTTCGCATACAACGGGTGTAAGCCAGATTTACACACGCGAAACACTTAGGTTGACTTGACGAGCCTAGCATGTACAGACATGGCCTCGGAACACAAGAGACCGAAAGGTCGAACATGAGTCGTAGAGTAGATACGATCAACATGAAGATGTTCACCGATGATGACTGGTCTGTCTCACAGGATGATCGGACACGACCTAGTTGACTCAGATCATGTATCACTTAGATGACTGGAGCGATGTCTATCTAAGTGGGAGTTCATTAAATAATCAAGTGAACTTAATTATCATGAACATAGTCAAAAGGTCTTTGCAAATTATGTCATAGCTTACACTTTAGTTCTACTATTTAAGATATGTTCCTAGAGAAAATTTAGTTGAAATTTGATAGTAGAAATTGTGCGGACTGGGTCCGTAAACTAAGGATTATCCTCATTGCTGCGCAGAAGGCTTATGTCCTTAATGCACCGCTCGGTGTGCTAAACCTCGAGCGTCGTCTGTAGATGTTGCGAAACATCTGACATACACGTTTTGATGACTACGTGATAGTTCAGTGCGTAAAGCTAATGGTTTATAATTGTGGCACAAAAGATGGTTTTGAAACGTCGCAGAACATATGAGATGTTCCAAAGACTGAAATTGAGATTTCAGACTAGTGCCCACGTCAAGAGGTATGAGACCTCTGACAAGTTTCTTAAGCTTGCAAACTAAGGGAGAAAAGCTCAATCATTGAGCATGTGCTCAGATTGTCTGAGTACTACAATCGCTTGAATCGAGTGGGAGTTAATCTTCCAGATGAGATAGTGATGGTTCTCCATAGTCAGTGCCACCAAGCTATTAGAGCTTCGTGATGAACTATAACATATCAGGGATAGACATGATGATCCTTGAGCAACTCGCGATGTTTGACACCGCGAAAGTAGAAATCAAGTAGGAGCATCAATTTTTGATGGTTAAACCACCAGTTTCAAGAAGGGCAAGGGAAAGAAGGGATACTTCATGAAACGGCAAATCAGTTGCTGCTCTAGTGAAGAAACCCAAGGTTGAACCCAAACCCTAGACTAAGTGCTTCAATAATGAGGGGAACGGTCACTGAATCAGAACTACCCTAGATACTCGGTAGATGAGAAGGCTAGCAAGGTCGACAGAAGTATATTGGATATAGATTATAATGTGTACTTTACTAGTACTCCTAGTAGCACCAGGGTATTAAAATACCGGTTCAGTTGCTAAGTGTTAGTAACTCGAAATAAAAGGCTACAGAATAAACGGAGACTAGCTGAAGGTGAGATGACGATATGTGTTGGAAGTGTTTCCAAGGTTGATGTGATCAAGCATCGCATGCTCCCTCTACCATCGATATTGGTGTTAAACCTAAATAATTGTTATTTGGTGTTTGCATAGACATGATTGGATTATGTTTATCGCAATACGGTTATTCATTTAAGGAGAATAATGGTTACTCTGTTTATTTGAATAATACCATCAATGGTATTGCACCTAAAATGAATGGTTTATTGAATCTGGATCGTAGTGATACACATGTTCATGCCAAAAGATATAAGATAGTAATGATAGTGCCACATACTTGTGGCACTGCCATTTGAGTCATGTTGGTATAAAACGCATGAAGAAGCTCCATGTTGATGGATCTTTGGACTCACTCATTTTTGAAAAGATTGAGACATGCGAACCATGTCTATTGGTAGATATGCATGAAGAAACTCCATACAGATGGATCGTTTGGACTCACTTGATTTTGAATCACTTGAGACATGCAAATCATACCACATGGGCAAGATGACTGAAAGGCCTCGTTTTCAGTAAGATGAAACAAGAAAGCAACTTGTTGGAAGTAATACATTTTGATGTGTGCAGTCCAATGAGTGCTGAGGCACGCAGTGGATATCGTTATGTTCTTACTTCACAGATGATTTGAGTAGATGCTGAGTATATTTACTTGATGAAACACAAGTCTAAATTATTGAAAGGTTCAAGTAATTTCAGAGTGAAGTTGAAGATCGTCGTGACAAGTTGATAAAATGTCTATGATATGATCATAGAGATGAATATCTGAGTTACGAGTTTGGCACACAATTAAGACATTGTGGAAATTGTTTCACAACTAATACCGCCTGGAACACCATAGTGTGATGGTGTGCCCGAACATCATAACTGCACCCTATTGGATACGGTGCATACCATGATGTCTCTTATCGAATTACCACTATCGTTTATGGGTTAGGCATTAGAGACAACCTCATTCACTTTAAATAGGGCACCACACAGTTCCGTTGAGACGACACCGTATGAACTATGGTTTAGAGAAACCTAAGCTATCGTTTCTTACAAGTTTGGGGCTACGACGCTTATGTGAAAAAGTTTCAGGCTGATAAGCTCGAACCCAAAGCGGATAAATGCATCTTCATAGAATACCCAAAAAATAGTTGGGTATACCTCCTATTTCAGATCTGGAAGCAAAAGTGATTGTTTCTAGAAACGGGTCCTTTCTCGAGGAAATGTTTCTCTCGAAAGAGTTGAGTGGGAGGATGGTGGAGACTTGATGAGGTTATTGAACCGTCACTTCAACTAGTGTGTAGCAGGGCACAGGAAGTTGTTCATGTGGCACCTACACCAATTGAAGTGGAAGCTTATGATAGTAATCATGAAACTTCGGATCAAGTCACTACCAAACCTCATAGGTCGACAAGGATGTGTACTGCTTCAGAGTGGTACGTAATCCTTTCTTGGAAGTCATGTTGCTAGACAACAATGGACCTACGAGCAATGGAGAAGTGATGGTGGGCCCGAATTCCGACGTATGGCTCGAGGCCATAAAATCCGAGAGAGGATCCATGTATGAAACAAAGTATAGACTTTGAAAGAACTACTTGATGGTCGTAAGGCTGTTGGGTGCAGATGGATTTTAAAAGGAAGACGGACAATGATGGTAAGTGTCACCATTAAGAAAGCTCGACTTGTCGTTAAGATGTTTCCCGAAAAGTTCAAGGAGTTGACTACGATGAGACTTTCTCACTCGTAGCGATGCTAAGAGTATGTTGGAATTATGTTAGGAGTTACTGCATTATTTATGAAATCTTGCAGATAGGATGTCAAAACATTGTTTCCTCGATGATTTCCTTGAGAAAAGGTTGTATGTGATACAACCAGAAGGTTTTGTCAATCCTGAAAGATGCTAACAGGTATGCAAGTTTCAGCAATCCTTCTAAGGACTGGAGTAAGCATCTCGGAATTGGAATGTACGCTTTGATGAGATGATCAAAGATTTTGGGTTTATACAAAGTTTATGAGAAACTTGTATTTCCAAAGAAGTGAGTGGGACCACTATAGAATTTTTGATGAGTATATGTTGTTAACATATAGTTGATCAGAAATGATGTAGTATTTCTGGAAAGCATGCAGGGTTATTTGAAAAGTGTTTTTCAATGGAAAACCTGGATTAAGCTACTTGAACATTGAGCATGAAGATCTATAAGGATAGATCAAAAACGCTTAATAGTACTTTCAAATGAATACATACCGTGACAAGATTTTGAAGGAGTTCAAAATAGATCAGCAAAGAAGGAGTTCTTGGCTGTGTTACAAGGTGTGAGTATTGAGTAAGACTCAAGACCTGACCACGGCAGAAGAGAGAGAAAGGACGAAAGTCGTCCCTATGGTTTAGACGTAGGCTCTACAGTATGCTATGCTGTGTACCGCACCTGAAGTGTGCCTTGCCATGAGTCACTCAAGGGGTACAAGAGTGATCCAGGAATGGATCACATGACAGCGGTCGAACTTATCCTTAGTAACTAGTGGACTAGGGAATTTTCTCGATTATGGAGCTGGTAAAAGAGTTCGTCATAAAGGGTTACGTCGATGCAAACTTTGACACTAATCCGAATGACTCTGAGTAGTAAACCGGATTCATATAGTAGAGCAGTTATTTGGAATAGCTCGTAGCACGTGGTAGCTGCATCTAATAGATGGCATAGAGATTTGCAAAGCACACATGGATCTGAAAGGTTCAGACCCATTGACTAATAAACCTCTCTCACAAGCAAGATATGAACAAACCCTATGGGTGTTGGATTCATTACAATCACATAGTGATGTGAACTAGATTATTGACTCTAGTGCAAGTGGGAGACTGTTGGAAATATGCCCTAGAGGTAATAATAAAATGGTTATTATTGTATTTCCTTGTTCATGATAATTGTCTATTGTTCATGCTATAATTGTATTAACTGGAAACCGTAATACACGTGTGAATACATAGACCACAACATGTCCCTAGTAAGCCTCTAGTTGACTAGCTCGTTGATCAATAGATGGTCATGGTTTCCTGACCATGGACATTGGATGTCATTGATAACGGGATCACATCATTAGGAGAATGATGTGATGGACAAGACCCAATCTTAAGCGTAGCACAAGACACTACTAGGAAAAGAGCTATAGATGGAATTGACACTAATGGCGCACTAGACATGTGGTGCGCCATTACTATATACTAATGGCGCACCATGTGTTGGTGCGC
Organism: Triticum urartu; assembly: GCF_003073215.2. NCBI lineage: Eukaryota > Viridiplantae > Streptophyta > Magnoliopsida > Poales > Poaceae > Triticum > Triticum urartu. The sequence continues at coordinate 39,706,658 of NC_053024.1, forward strand.
CATTAGTGTGCAAATACTAATGGCGCACCACGTCCACGGTGCGCCATTAGTAATTTTTTTTTTAATTTTTTCAAAACTAACTAGTAATGGCGCACCACTCCCACGGTGCGCCATTAGTAAAAAAAAATTAATTTTTTTTCAAGACTACTAATGGCGCACCATGGGAGTGGTGCGCCATTACTAGTTGAACTAGTAATGGCGCACCATGCCACAGTGCGCCAATAGTGACTGGGCCCAAACATTCGCCCGAATGCACAACCCCCCCCCCCCCCCCCGTGGACCGCCTTTTCAGTTTCAAAAAAATAAAAGAAAATGATAGAAATGTCAAAAAAATAAAAGAGAATAAGATTCCCATGTGATATGTGGTCTAGTTGTTAGCAAAATTTACAAACATGAATTTTTGACTTTTTTGCAAAATCTCTCAAGAATTTGTAAAAATGGGCATAACTTTTGCGTACGAACTCGGATGAAAAAGCTTTTTATATGAAAAATCATCTACTCGAAAAGTTACATCCGAATTTAACGGGGGGAACCCCGTTAAACATTGTCAAAATCCTCAAAAACCTAACAGAAAAAAAGATACGGGGCTTTTAAGATCTGGAGAGGCAAAAAAATTCAAACTTACTAATGGCGCACCTGCCCATGGTGCGCCATTAGTATCTTCCCGCCTTCAAAATTCAAAATAAGTCAACAAAATAAAAAAAATTACTAATGGCGCACCTGCCCATGATGCGCCATTAGTATCTTCCCGCCTTCAAAATTCAAAATAAGTCAAAAAAATAAAAAAAAGTTACTAATGGCGCACCTGCCCGTGGTGCGCCATTAGTATCTTCCCGCCTTCAAAATTCAAAATAAATCAAAAAAATAAAAAAAGTTAGTAATGGCGCACCTGCCCACGGTGCGCCATTACTATGTCGTATATATGGCTGGGCGCACCTCCTCCACTCCACCTCTCCTCCACTCCATCTCCTCCTCTCCTCTCCTCCACTCCATCTCCTCCTCTCCTCCACTCCATCTTCCCTTCTCTCCTCCACCATACTACCCTCCTCCTCTCCGGCGACCTCCTCCTCCTCCTCTCCGGCGACCTCCTTCTCCTCTCCGGCGACCTCCTCCTCCTCTCCGGCGACCTCCTCCTCCTCTCCGGCGACCTCCTCCTCTCCGGGAACCTCCTCCACCCTCCTCTCCTCCCCTCCCCTCCCCTCACGGTTTCTCCTCCCTCCTCTCCGGTGAGCTCCTCCTCCCTCCTCTCCTCCCATTCCCTCATGGTTTCTCCTTCCTCCTCTCCGATGCTTCGGTGAACTCCTCTCCGGCGACCTCCTCCTCCTCTCCGGCGATGTAGGCGAGCGCCTCTCCGGTGACCTCCTCCTCCTCCTCTCCGGCGAACTCCTCTCCGGCAAAAGAACACGGCAAAAGAACATACAAGATCCAAAAACAGCAACAAAATTTGAAATAATATCGTGCCAAAAAACGAGCAAAAAAAACTAGCAAAAAATGGGCAAAAAAATCACGACCCAGATCCAAATTCAAAATTCAAATATAGCAATGGCGCACGGTGGGGGTTAGACGGTGCGCCACTACTATTTTCCCGCCTTCAAAATTCAAAAATACTAATGGCGCACCATGGCCTATACTAATGGCGCACCGTGGCCTATACTAATGGCGCACGAGTGGTGCGCCATTAGTATACCAGATACTAATGGCGCACCAGTGGTGCGCCATTAGTAAAAATTACTAGTGGCGTGCTAGTAATGGCGCACCAGTGATGAGGCATTAGTAGGCAAAACTGGTGCGCCATTAGTAGGCCTTTCCCTAGTAGTGAGATCGTGTAGTTTGTTTGCTAAAGCTTTTCTAATGTCAAGTATCATTTCCTTGGACCATGAGATTGTGCAACTCCCGGATACCGTAGGAATGCTTTGGGTGCACCAAACATCACAACGTAACTGGGTGGCTATAAAGGTGCACTACAGGTATCTCCGAAAGTGTCTGTTGGATTGGCACGAATCGAGACTGGGATTTGTCACTCCGTATGACGGAGAGGTATCTCTGGGCCCACTCGGTAATGCATCATCATAATGAGCTCATTGTGACTAAGTAGTTGGTCACGGGATCATGCATTACGGAACGAGTAAAGCAACTTGCTGGTAACGAGATTGAACGAGGTATTGGGATGCCGACGATCGAATCTCGGGCAAGTAACATACCGATTAACAAAGGGAATTGTATATGGGATTGCTTGAATCCTCGACATCGTGGTTCATCCGATGAGATCATCGTGGAACATGTGGGAGCCGACATGGGTATCTAGATCTCGCTGTTGGTTATTGGCCGGAGAGTTGTCTCGGTCATTTCTGCATGATTCCCGAACCCGTAGGGTCTACACACTTAAGGTCGGATGATGCTAGGGTTATAGGGAAAGTTTGTATGTGGTTACCCAATGTTGTTCGGAGTCCCGGGTGAGATCCCGGATGTCACGAGGAGTTCCGGAATGGTCCGGAGGTAAAGAATAATATATAGGAAGTGAGGTTTTGACCACCAGAAGTGTTTCGGGCGTCACCGGTAATGTATCGGGACCACCGGAGGGTTCCGGGGGTCCACCGGGAGGGGCCACCAGCCCCAGAGGCTTTCATGGGCCAAGAGTGGGAAGGGACCAGCACCGGAGTGGGCTGGTGCGCCTCCCACCAGGGCCCAAGGTGCAGCTAGGAGGAGAAGGGGGAAACCCTAGGCGCAGATGGGCCTAAGGCCCACCCTAGGGCGCGCCCCCCCTCTCCCCCTCTTGGCCGCCCCCTCCATCCCATCTAGGGCTGCCCCCCCCCCCCTTGGGGTGGGAACCCTAGAAGGGGCGCACCCTCCTCCCTCTTGGCGCAGCCCTACCCCTCTCCCTCCTCGTCTCTTGCAGTGCTTGGCGAAGCCCTGCTGGCGTGCCACACTCCTCCACCATCACCACGCCGTTGTGCTGCTGCTGGATCATGGCGCGGGAGACGTCCCTGGACTGTACGTGTGTTGAACGCGGAGGCGCCGTTATTCGGCGCTTAGATCGGAATTGACCGCGATCTGAATCGCTACGTGTACGACTCCACCAACCACGTTCTTGTAACGCTTCCGCTTAGAGATCTTCAAGGGTATGAAGATGCACTCCCTCTCTCTCGTTGCTAGTATCTCCTAGATTGATCTTGGTGACTCGTAGGAAAATTTTGAATTATTGCTACGTTCCCCAACACTGGATTTTCTAGAAAGATAATTAAACGTTATTTCGAATTTACTTTAAGTCTTTCGAGGCCGAAGAATCCCGACTTTTGTCGTGGGGTGTAATGTCATACTCGTTTAGTACATATATTTAATTGTACAACACTACAAAAAAATACACTTCCGTGATGATACGTGTTTGTCACAGTAGGTCACTTTTTTGTCATGCATGTACATCCATGACAAATTTATGACAGAATCAAGATAGCCATACCTGTGCTGTAGTACAAGTGTTCCATGACATTACCAAAATTATCATCACGGAAGTGTCCACTTCCATGACAATAAATCGCGCGTGACAGAGGTGCTTTCGTCAAGGGCGACCGACACGTGGCATCCACCATAATGGAACGCCGTTAAGATATCGGGTCGGGTTTTGGATCCGATAACCTGTTAACAGCCCCGACCAATGGGGATTTTCGACGTGTAAAATCATCATTGGCTAGAGGAAACACGTGTTGGCTCATCGTTGGGACAGATGTCATCCACTCACTGGACAGAAGGTGCCTATGATACGTCGACATGTGGCACGGCCCAACAGTGGCCCATTCCTGTGAAAAGGCCGACCCATTTGACTTGGTCAAAAGCTGGCGGCCGGCCCATGGAAAGCCTGTTAACGACATGTTCGTGTATAGCCCATTTACAGCCCGCTAACCCAAGGCCCGTTACGCCCTATCCGAATTAGGCCCAGTAGCGTCATCTGGGCCATCCAATATGATTCCAGCCTATTTTCACTTCTGGCCCATGTATAGCCCATGACGTCTTTCGACCCATATGAGGCCCTTTGTAACTCTTGGCCCATTAGCGGCTCGTGCTAAAACTGGCCCGTAATGAACAGTGTATCACTTTACACCCATTAACGACCCGTGGTGAAACTGGCCCGTAATGAACAGTGTATCACTTTATACCCATTAACGGCCCGTTATTCCGTTGGGCCGTCTCCAGCCCATGTTATCTTTCGGCCTTCTCAGAGCCCATTTATTCTTGGGCTCATTTCCAGCATTTTTTTACTTACAGCCCGTTACTGTCATTTTCTGCTTGTGGTCCAAATTCAGCCTGTGGTTACAGTCGGCCCGTTTGTGGTCCGTTAATACGTTGGGCCGTTTTCATAGCGTCATTAAATACGACCTATTAACGATGGTCCGTTATGGTCGGCCCATGAACGGACGATTCCAACTCTAGCCCATTTACGGCCAGAATGCGGTCTGTTTGGCCCATGTTTGTCCAATCGATCATACGGCCCGTATAAAGCCCATTGATGATACTGTTGGTAGACAGATTGCAAATGAATCTAATCAATTCCATTGATGATCATTCCTTATATACAATGGGAAGGGGCGCAAGTGAAGGGATGCGTCCCCTCGATGGGGAAGGAGGAACCATCATGTCGATTGCAGGCTTGGCAATCGCACGTGTAATTACAAAAAGGGGATTATCTCCTTAATCATAATAATAATTAAATCCTAACACTCCCCCTAATCCTCATTTGTCCTTGTGATTGATCATCGTTGAAATTGTCTCCTCCAAAAACCCTGTGGGAAAAATATGAGAAGACATACATAATATGTCATAGAAAACTCCTTCCAAAAACCCAGTGGGAAAATAAGGAGTGAGGGAGTCCTGGATTAGGGGGTGTTCGGGTAGCCGGACTATACCTTCAGCCGGACTCCTGGACTATGAAGATACAAGATTGAAGATTTCGTCCCGTGTCCGGATGGGACTTTCCTTGGCATGGAAGGCAAGCTTGGCGATGCGGATATTCAAGATCTCCTACCATTGTAACCGACTCCATGTAACCCTAACCCTATCCGGTGTCTATATAAACCGGAGGGTTGTAGTCCGTAGGCAATCAACTCCATACACAACAATCATACCATAGGCTAGCTTCTAGGGTTTAGCCTCCTTGATCTCATGTAGATCTACTCTTGTACTACCCATATCATCAATATTAATCAAGCAGGAGTAGGGTATTACCTCCATCGAGAGGGCCCGAACCTGGGTAAAAAACATCGTGTCCCTTGTCTCCTGTTACCATCCGGCCTTGACGCACAGTTCGGGACCCCCTACCCGAGATCCACCGGTTTTGACACCGACATTGGTGCTTTCATTGACAGTTCCTCTATGTCGTTGCCTTTAGGCCCGATGGCTCCTTTGATCATCAACAACGATGCAGTCCAGGTTGAGACTTTGCTCCCCGGACAGATCTTTGTCTTCGGCGGCTTCGCTCTGCGGGCCAATTCGCTCGGCCACCTAGAGCAGATCGAAAGCTACGCCACTGGCCGTCAGGTCAGGTTTGGAAGCCTAAACTACACGGCTGACATCCACGGGGACTTGATCTTCGACGGATTCGAGCCACAGCCAAGCGCGCTGCACTGTCTCGATGGGCATGATATAGCTCTGCCGCCGATCAGTGCCTTGGAGGCCGCACACGCATCGATTTCGACCATTGATTCGGAGCTTACTGCGCCGATCGAGGATCAGTGATTGGACACTGCCTCAGGGGCTGCGATCTCAGAGGCGATCGAGCTGAACTCCAGCCCCGCACTCCGCATGGCGCGTAACTCTGAGGAGCCGGATTCCTCTCCGAACTCCGAGCCCCCCGCGCCCCTGCTGATCGAATCCGATTGGGCGCCGATAATGGAGTTCACCGCCGCAGACATCTTTCAGCACTCGCCCTTCAGCGACATCCTGAATTCTCTAAAGTCTCTCTCTTTATCAGGAGAGCCCTGGCCGGACTACGGTCAGCGAGGGTGGGATACAGACGATGAGAAAATTCAAAGCCCACCAGCCACCCACTTTGTAGCCACTGTCGATGATCTAATCGACATGCCTGACTTCAGCTCCAAAGACATCGATGGCATGGACGACAATGTAGGAGACGAACAGGAACCAGCACCTGTAGGGCGCTGGAAGGCCACCTCGTCATATGACATATATATGGTGGATACTCCAAAAGATGGAGATGGCGATGGAACAGCGGGGGATGACGCCCCCAAGAAATAGATAAAGCGCCGGCATCAGCGGCGCCGCTCTAAATCCCGCCAAAGCAAAAAACGGTGATTCCGGCACGGGAGATAATACTACCCCAGATAGCGCCGAAGAACACCCACCTCAGCAAGATTCGGCACAAGAAGATGGAGAAGCCAGCCCTCAAGAGAGAGCGGCAGACCGAGAGGTCGAGGATGATAACTATACGCCTCCCTCCGAAGATGAGGCAAGCCTCGATGACGACGAATTCGTCATACCATCAGACCCCGTCGAACAAGAGCGTTTTAAATGCAGGCTTTTAGCCACGGCAAGCAGCCTCAAGAAAATGCAGCAACAGCTTAGAACCGCCCAAGATTATCTAGCTGACAGATGGACTGAAGTCCTTGCGGCCGAAGAGTATGAACTCGAACGCCCCTCCAAGAGTTACCCGAAGCGCAGGCCGCTACCCTGATCAGAGGAGGAAGCACCTACATCACCAGCGCATGACATGGCAGACCGGCCACCTCGCGGCCGCGACAGAGAGGCCTCTCAGCCCTCCACCCAAGCCATGCCCCGACGCCGCTCAACTAAGGCACGGGAAAATGCACCCGACCTGCGAGACATACTGGAGGATAAGGCAAGACAAACAAGATCGATCTGTGGATCGCGCAGGTGCCCCACGGCATATGACAATGATCTTCACTCCGGATACAACAAATCCGGCCGGGCCGAACACAACAGACATGACTCTTCCGAGCTGCGTCGTGATGTAGCCCAGTACAGAGGCGCCGCACACCCGCTATGCTTCACGAATGAAGTAATGTATCATAAAATCCCAGAGGGCTTCAAACCCGTAAACATCGAATCATACGATGGCTCAACAGATCCAGCGGTATGGATCAAGGATTATCTCCTTCACATCCACATGGCACGCGGCGACGATCTACACGCCATGAAATACCTCCCGCTCAAACTTAAGGGACCGCCCCGGCATTAGCTTAACAGCTTGCCAGCAGACTCAATCGGTTCTTGGGAGGACCTGGAAGCCGCATTCCTCGACAACTTCCAGGGCACTTACGTGCGACCGCCGGATGCCGACAACTTAAGCCAGAAGAATCGGCCAGACAATTCTGGACACGGTTCCTAACAAAGAAAAACCAGATAGTCGACTGTCCGGACGCAGAGGCCCTAGCAGCCTTCAAGCATAACATCCGCGACGAGTGGCTTGCCCGGCACCTGGGACAGGAAAAGCTGAAATCCATGGCAGCCCTCACGACACTCATGACCCGCTTTTGCACGGGAGAAGACAGCTGGCTAGCTCACAGTAACAACTTATCAAAGAACCCTGGTAATTCGGATACCATGGACAAAAGTGGCAGGACACGTCGGAATAAGCAAAAACGCCTCGTTAACAGCGACAGCAATGAAGACACGGCAGTCAATGCCGGATTCATAGGCTATAAATTCGGTCAGTGGAAAAAGCCATTCAAAAAGAATACTCAGGGCCCGTCCAGTTTGGACCGAATACTCGATCGCTTGTGCCAGATACATGGCACCCCCGAAAGGCCAGCCAATCACACTAACAGGGATTGTTGGGTGTTCAAGCAGGCAGGCAAGTTAAGGGCCGAAAACAGAGACAAGGGGCTACACAGCGACGACGAGGAGCCCAAGCCGCCGAACAACAATGGACAGAAGGGCTTTCCCCCACAAGTGTGGATGGTGAACATGATATACGCAACCCACATTCCCAAGCGGGAGCGGAAGCGTGCGCTATGGGACGTATACGCGATAGAGCCAGTCGCCCCAAAGTTCAACCCATGGTCCTCCTGCCCGATCACTTTTGATCGAAGGGACCATCCCACTAGCATCCGTCATGGCGGCTTCGTCGCATTGGTTCTCAACCCAATCATCGATGGATTTCATCTCACAAGAGTCCTCATGGACGGCGGCAGTAGCCTGAACCTGCTTTATCAGGATAGTGCGGAAAATGGGCATAGATCCCTCAAGGATTAAGCCCACAAGAACGACCTTTAAAGGCGTTATACCAGGTGTAGAGGCCAACTGCACAGGCTCAGTAACACTTGACGTGGTCTTCGGATCCCCGGACAATTTCCGAAGCGAAGAGTTAATCTTCGATATAGTCTCGTTTCGCAGTGGCTATCACACCCTGCTCGGACGAACCGCATTCGCAAAGTTCAATGAGGTGCCGCACTACGCATATCTCAAGCTCAAGATGCCAGGCCCTCAAGGAGTAATTACGGTCAATGGAAACACCGAACGCTCCCTCCGTACAGAGGAGCATACGGCGGCTCTCGCAGCGGAGGTACAAAGTAGCCTTCTCAGGAAATTCTCCAGTCCGGCCATTAAAAAGCGAGACACTACCAAGCGCGCCCGGAGTAACCCACAGCAGGACCGCCTGGCACACTCTGAGCAAGCATAGCAATGCGGCCCCAACCCCAGCTTTTGCGACATAGCGAAACCAGTACCTCGCGTACATAACTACGCCCTCGAAATACCATGGGCACAGGGGAAGGGGCACAATAACGGCACGCCCAAAATACGGCTTAAAACGTACTAGGGGCTGCCGGACTCCTTTTTTTTTAATTTTTTTCCTTTCAGGACTCCATACTTCGGACGACCTGTTCGGCAATTCGACTGCCGCACAAACGATGCAAGATCCAGGGAGGCAGACGAGCCATGCCGCATTATGGAACTTCCAGGTGGTCTCTGTTACGAGCGGTATACCTGTTTTAAATAAAATTCCGCGGCCTGCCCCTGGTCAGGACATACTGAATAGTCCAATATCTTTTGCTTACCGCACTATTTGTATCGTTCGTCTTTGATAAATAGCCTCTATATAAACAATGCATAGCTTTTGTCTATTTTCTGCATTACTCGCTTTTATATATGTTCATTAATGACATGTTGCACCCATACACTATGGTACGGCAAGTACGCCAGGGGCTTCAGTACCCTTTAATATGGTGTGAGAAGTCCGTACACTTTCACAAGTGCGGCACCCCGAACTTATAGCACTATATGCATCGGCTCCGAATCATGATTTGGGTCAATAGTTGGGTTTGCCCGGCTCCTATGTTTTGGTGCCTTACGTTCCGCTATATCGGCTAAGGTAGCACTAGGAGAACCACCGCGATTGTGCCCCGGTTGAGCTAGGTTAAGCACCTCAGTGGAGAAAGCTAAAACTGACTGTCATGATGAGGCGAGAGACCGGTCGCTGTTCGAGAGGTTTTTCGAGTCCCTAAAGACTTATGCCGCTTCGAGCGAGGAGCCGGATTTGTCCGGCCAAGGCGTGGATAGCGCCCCGAACTCGATCTTCCGGACTAGGGGCTTCGCCGAAATTTAAAATTATAAATTTCTATGGCTAAGTGAGAGTGTTCAAGCATTATAGTCCGATTTCCTGGTTCGTTGTGCTGAGCGCCTCCCTCGAAGGACCCAACTATGGGAAAAAGAGTGCTCAGGTTTATCCCCAAACACCCCAGCACTAGTGGCATGGGGGCAGAAGCCGACGACTGGCCATCTCTCAATTTTTTGATAAACGGCCGCACAGAAAATAATATTTTAAATTCAACAAGCATTGCTTAAGCGCATATGAACAAGTTTTCAGCGCACAGGATAAAAACAAGCGAGTTTATTCAAAAATTACATCCTTGGTACATTCATCCGCCACAAGGCGGGCACCCGCAAGAACATCCTTATAGTAGTTCTCGGGCTTGCGATGCTCCTTCCCCGGCGGTGGCCCGTCCCTCACAAGCTTCTCACCGTCCAGCTTACCCCATTGCACCTTTGCACGGGCAAGGGCCCTACGGACACCTTCAATGCAGACGGAGTGCTTGAAGACCTCGAGCCTTGGACAGGCCTCCACCAGCCGCCGCACCAGCCCGAAGTAGCTCCCAGGCAGGGCCTCTCCGGGCCACAGCCGAACTATGAAGCCCTTCATGGCCTGTTCGGCCGCCTTGTGGAGCTCGACCAGCTGTTTCAGCTGGTCGCTCAAGGGCACACGGTGTCCGGCCTCAACATACTGAGACCAGAACACCTTCTCCATCGAGCTTCCCTCTTCAGCTCGGTAGAATGCGGCGGCGTCGGATACGCTGCCGGGAAGATCTGCGAATGCCCCTGGAGAACTCCGGATTCGGGTAAGTAACAAGTAGTTTACTTTTATCTCCTCCAACTCTTGGAGGGCCTTTTGGGCTTCGGCCTTGGCAGACTTGGCAGTCTCAAGGGCCGCCGCAAGCTCGGATGCTTGGGTCTTTGACTCAAGCTCCAAACTCTCATGTTTTTTCATGAGAGCCTGAAGCTCTTGCTGCACCTCGCCGACCTGAGCCCCAAGTTTCTCTCGCTCAGTGCGCTCCGCGGCCGTTTTCTTTTCGGCCTCGGACAGCGCCTGCTTGAGGGTCACCACCTCAGTCGTGGCCCCTATAATAAGCAGTGCAATCCTGTTATTTTTTGCAATCACGCCTCTCTATAGGCACTTTTTCTGTAAGGTATTTCCTACCTTCTTTTTCCTCGAGCTACCGCTTGGCAAGGCCGAGCTCTTGATCGGCTCGCTTGAGATCCTATTTCAGGACACCCACCTCCGCAGTCAGTGCGGCGGTGGATAGCAGCGAAGCCTGCACACGCATATTGACTCTTTATTTGTTAGACTCCTGCGAAATTTACTAGATCCTCTATTCGGCTTTTCTTTCCGAACGCCAAACAGAGCATCAGGGGCTACTGTCTATGCGGTACTATTTTTATATATTTTAACTTACCTCGAAGCCTGTTAGAAGGCTAGCGCAAGCTTCAGTCAGTCCGCTCTTGGCGGACTGAACCTTCTGGATCACCGTACTCATAATAGTACGACGCTCCTCGTCGATGGAGGCGCCGTCAAGCACCTTAAGCAGATTGTCCGGCACCTCCAGTTGGACGGAGGCTGCCGGCTCAAAAGGCTTGCTCCTCTTGGAAGGAGTTCGCCTACCGTGGTCCGGAACTGTTGAAGATTCCGGCGCGGTGTCCGGCACAAAGCCGGACTTGGAGCCCTGGGGGGTCTTGTCCCCTTTACTCCTGGGGTCCGGGAGGTCGCCTTGCGGCTCCTCCAGGACCACCTCCTCCTGCCTCGGAGCTTGTTGCGACGCCACTTCGCGTCGTCCGCAGTGCGGGGGGAGACAGCGGGCGGAACTGAGTTCACGTCCGATGAATCCAGGGAGCCGCTCGACGACTCATTGAGTTCGGCCCGGGGCGGGCTGCATAATCATGTTCGACATTAGGGAAAGCTGTGCAACAAAGGAACGTCATGAGTTACTCTGATATCCGAATACTTACGATTTCGCCGGACGCTTGGCCCTATCTGGCCACTCCTCTTTGTCCTCTTCGGCGTCGGGGGAGTAGTTCGGCGGAGGGGTCTTCCTCTTCCTGGACCCTTCGGCCTCCCCCGTTGGGGCAGCCTTCCTTTTCTTTCCTCCCCCCGCTAGAGCGGGAGAGCTTTCTTCTTCCTCCTCCTCGTTCTCACGAGAGGAGAGCGTCTCGGACTCGTCGGACAACGAGTCTGACGCCACCACGTTACGGGCACACTTTCGAGCCCCCGTGGTCTTCTTCTTCTTGGCCTTCTTTTCCGGCACCACATAAGGCGCCGGAGCCAGCAGCTTCACTAGTAGAGCTGGGGCTGGGTCTTCGGGCAAGGGAGCCGGACAGTTAATCGATCCGGACTTCACCCGCCAAGCCTGTCAAAGGTGAGGGAGTTTAGATCCCGCATAGAGTCAAACTATGAAAAAACTTAACATCCTGTAAAAGGTGAAAATAGCTTACCTCGCTAGCGTGACGCTGTGAGCTGTATCCGAGGTCCTCGGAAGCGGATGCGGGAGCCTCGGCACCTTTGATTAGCGCCTTCCAGATGTCTTCATACGTCGTGCCGAAGAGCCTGTTAGGGGTTCGGTGCTGTGCCGAGTCGAACTCCCACAGAGTAAAGTCCCGTTGTTGACACGGGAGGATTCGGCGAATGAGCATGACCTGGACTACATTTACAAGCCTGATTGGCTTGTTTACCACGGACTGGATGCATGTCTTCAGTCCGGTCACCTCTTCCTCGTTACCCCACGATAGGCCCGTCTCTTTCCAGGACATGAGCCGCGTGGGGGGTCCGGATCGGAACTTGGGGGCTGTGATCCATTTCGGATCGCGTGGCTCGGTGATGTAAAACCACCCGGCTTGCCACCCCTTTAGGGTCTCTAGAAGGAGCCCTGGAACCACAGGACGTTGGCAATCTTGCCCGCCATGGCGCCTCCGCACTCCACCTGGCTGCCGCGCACCACCTTGGGCTTGACGTTGAAGGTCTTGAGCCAGAGGCCGAAATGGGGGAGGACGCGGAGGAAAGCCTCACACACGACGATAAACGCCGAGATGTTGAGGATGAAGTTTGGGGCCAGATCGTGGAAATCCAGGCCGTAGTAGAACATGAGGCCCCGGACGAATGGGTGAAGTAGAAAACCCAGTCCGCGGAGGAAGTGGGGAAGGAATACTACCCTCTCGTGGGGCCTTGTGGTGGGGAGGAGCTGCCCCTTCTCGGGAAGCCGGTGCGCGATGTCTTTGGACAAGTATCCGGCCTTCCTAAGCTTTTTGACGTCGCCCTCCGTGACGGAGGAGACCTTCCACTTGCCTCCCGCTCCGGACATCGCTGGAGAAGGTTGAGGTGGGAAGTGTGGGCTGGGGCGCTGGAGCTCGAGTGCGCAGGAGATGGATAGGCAAAGGAGGAAGAAGGCGTAGGTAAAAAGGTGGATCCTTATCCCCTTATATGGGCGGATGCGGTTGTGCGTCCCCACCAGCCTAGTAAAACTCACTTGCCTCCCAAGCGCCGTGATAAATGGCGCGGTTGGGTTACCCACATCCGTATTGATGAGAATCCCGTAAAGGGGGTACACGATCTCTGCTTCGACAAGACGTGCCAAGGAAACCGCCTCGCAAAACATGTTGAGGTGGAAAAGTAAAAAATATTCGAGTAAAGGACTTGGCCGTAGTGCGATGACGCACTGCGGAATACGTCAGCAGATTTGATTTGTGTTTATATCATTCTCTCTATGGCAATATGTGGAAGCTTATTTTGCAGAGCCGGACACTACTCTTGGTGTTTACAATCTTCTATGAAGGACTTGGAGGAGGAACCCGCCTTGCAATGCCGAAGACAATTTGCGCGCCGGACTCGTCATTATTGAAGCTTGGTTCAGGGCTACTGAGGGAGTCCTGGATTAGGGAGTGTTCGGGTAGCCGGACTATACCTTCAGCCGGACTCCTGGACTATAAAGATACAAGATTGAAGACTTCGTCCCGTGTCCGGATGGGACTTTCCTTGGCGTGGAAGGCAAGCTTGGCGATGCGGATATTCAAGATCTCCTACCATTGTAACCGACTCCATGTAACCCTAACCCTATACGGTGTCTATATAAACCGGAGGGTTGTAGTCCGTAGGCAATCAACTCCATACACAACAATCATACCATAGGCTAGCTTCTAGGGTTTAGCCTCCTTGATCTCGTGGTAGATCTACTCTTGTACTACCCATATCATCAATATTAATCAATCAGGAGTAGGGTATTACCTCCATCGAGAGGGCCCGAACCTGGGTAAAAAACATCGTGTCCCTTGTCTCCTGTTACCATCCGGCCTTGACGCATAGTTCGGGACCCCCTACCCGAGAGCCGCCGGTTTTGACACCGACATACATAATATGAGAAGACATACATAATATGTCATAGAAAACTCCTTCCAAAAACCCAGTGAGAAAATAAGGAGAAAATGACACATAACAATGCTTGTATTACTATTGCCTCATTAAAAATCTCTTATGAGAAACCATATAGGAAAAAACTCATAAAGGAAAAGAGTGCAATATCAAAGATCTGGAGAGATCTTGAACAGGTTATCATTCAGGAGGGCACTCCCCCTGAACCTTGCAAAAGTCATCTTGTACCACATCATTAACATCTTTCATGAATGAAGAACTTGGTAAAGATTTTGTGAACATATCACACAAATCACATATGACTTTGCTTCCAAAATATTTATCTTCCCACTTTTCAACTCACGATGAAGAAAATATTTTCAGAGTAATATACATTGTAATATTGCTCTTTACAACCTGTCTGCATCTATGTAATACAAACAACATTATCTTCATAGATAATGGTGGGTGATTCCTACCAATCAAACTCACCCGAACTTTCAACAAAGTTCATCATTCTGTAAAGTCAAACATATTCAGATGTTGCTTCATACATTTAGAATGATTAGTGGATGCAGCCACTAGAGTTTGTCATTTTGACTTCCGAGAGAAAGTCGTACCTTCATTTGAGGAGACAAAAATCAGTCTGTGATCTAGGATTATGGGGATGAAATATATACCCAACATCACAATATACAACCATGGTCATATCTTGATTTTTTTTCATAGAACAAACAAAGATCTATGGTGTCCAGAAGATATCTAAAAATATTCTTCACACCAACCCAATGCCTTTTAAGCAGTGATGCATTGTATCTAGCCAATAAAGTTACTGCTAATGACATACCAGGCCTGGTGCAGTTTGCTAGATACACCAATGCTCTCATGGCACCGCGATATGGAAATTCACGTCCAAATATCTCTTCATCACTGTCGTTAGGACTTAATGGGTCCTTATCTCTAGTAATCCAAAGATCTCAAAACCATAGTTCTTTGATGGATATGACTTATCCATGTTGAACTTTCAACAATCGTTTGGATAAATGTGGACTGATGAACAAGTATTCCCGAAGGAATACGCTCAAGTTCCAAACTCAAGCAATGTTTGGTCTCAACAAATCTTGCATATTACACTCCGTCTTAGGATGATATGATTGTATCATGTATCTCTTGTGTAGCTCCAATTATACTAGATCATCAACATACACAGAAATTGTACAAAATTCCTCTTTGGATTTCTTGATGAACATACATGAACAATCATCAATGTTTGAGTAACCTTCTAATAAAGGAACTCACTCAGTCGGTTCTACCACATCATTGCCGACTACTTCAAGTCATAATGACTTCTGAAGCTTTACACAACACATGTTGCGATTAAATTCAGAATTTCCATTCCTTCGGAATTATCATTGAGATATATGAATCAAGTGACTCATACAGTTATTCAGTCACAACATCCATCAGTTGGATATACAAATTCATTATTCACTGCCAGTGATATGAAATATCAGAATGTTAATCCACTCATAACTGGAGAACATGTTTCATCTTAAACGATGAAGGGTCTCGGCATGAACCCATGTGCTACAAGCCTCGCTTCATGTCACACCACCTCATTGTTTTCATTCCTCTGATGAACAAAAAAGTCACTATGATCCCCCAGGGAACACATTCAAAGGAGTGGGTACTACTGATTAGGTCAATACCCCTCTTCTTGAAAGCGAGCGCGTCCTCAATTATTCCCTTCCTTTGGATCAACTAGAGCGTTTTAGACACTCAGCCATGCATGGACTTAGGTTCTAGATCCAATCCAAGGTCTTATGCAATTCATGAGGATAAATAAGTGTCGACATATTGTAGTCTTTATTATATGATTCTCCCGAATCCATGTCCACAGTGGAGATTTCATCATTACCTTTTGACTCTTTGTGATTTCCTACAACATTTGAGTCAAGGTCTTCCGATGTCCCAGCACAAAAATTTGTGTGCGCACTCGTGCTGGGTCCTGGATGTGTCCAACATCCTTCAGGTGTCCTTCAACCCTTTGTTGAATATCAACATGATGTTGACCTGCATTTACTGTTTGAGGATTCCTCATTCCTCTTGGATGCTTTCATGAAGCCTTGTCCTCTTGTGTCCAGATTCCTCCCCCTCATCGATGGCCGAGTGGACCTATGGGTCACATCCACTCTCTCTGACACATTCACTATGGGAATATTTTACTTTGTGACACCTTTATACTCAGTAAATACAACTGGCAGATTATTTGCGATACTTTGCAAATTTAGAAACTTATGAACCTCTAGTTCAGATTCATACATACGTGGACCAAAGGACTAGATGTCTATTAACATCTCATTCTATTTCCCGGCATTCAATGTGGTTCTTATCTCCCCCTAATGCCGGAAAAATGTCCTCATCAAAATACAAACAGCATACCGGGCCATAAACAAGTCTCATTTAAGAGACTTTAGGTACTTTACGATTGACGGAGAATTGTACCTCACATAGATCCCCATTTATCTATGAGGGCCCATATATGTAAGTTGCGGTGGTGAAATCGGTGCGTATCCAATGCAACCGAATTATCGCAGACGGGAAATACTTGCTGATTTCCACGTACTAACTGCAAGGGGAGACCATATAATATGCAGTTGGTCGAATTTGTATAAACTATGCTGTACGTCAAACTGCATGTCCCCAACTAAATGTTGGGAGATTACAATTCAGTAGGAGCTATCCCGCTATCAACTTAATCCTATTGATAAGTGATTCCGCAAGATCATTATGGGTATGTACACAAAGTACCAATATGCTCCACTGTTATGCCTAACCATCAAATGCTCATGAACTAACTTCCATAGCATTATCCATTCTGATGGATTTATCCCGTGCCTGGGATGACTTGCTCTCAAATTAATGATCTGAGCAATCACCTTTGTAAAAGCATGGTTCCATATAAAAGTAAGACACACACTGGACCATGTCAGTAATGCATCCAAAAGCACTATGAAATATGTGAATATTCCATCTAACGGTTGAATTGGATCACATATATATCTCCTATCGAAGGAAATCTAGCGGCTCATCCTTTTTCATGAGATAAGATGGCCTTGCGATCAGTTTCCCAGTTTGCACACATTGTACATACATAAATCAATGAATTTGGAAAATTCACACCGTTAGATTGTGTCCAATTGAACCATCAATAATTTTCTCATCCCCCCAATATCAGGATGACCCAAGCAATCATGCCATATCTTGAACTTCTCAAGATTCTAGAAAATTATCTTATACGCCAATGTGTATCCAATTTAATGTATGCATAATACAATCCACAATATAGAGAAGCATTTACTCTAGGATTTCATTCAAATCCTTTTTGTTGAGTCATGAGTAGGCTTCCAACCTCACTCACTATATGAGTTTCAACATAGAAACCATTGCGGATATCCTTAAAACTCAACGAAGGTACGAGTACAATCTTGATGCATGAATGCATCCATGATTATCATATAGTACCTACAGGGAGTGTAATTGTGGCTTTGACCAGAACCAACAATTACCATATCACAACCATAACTTGTCATGACACTACCATTACTCTTCTCAAGAGTATGATAGTACTTTATCTCCCTTAATATTGTGTTAGTAGACCCATTTTCCACTTAACACATTTCCTTCTCAGTCGGATTATTTCATAGGTTTCTACAGAGTTCAATATACATATAAACTCATATAGATATACATGCATTATATGTCACTAGGGGACAAGTCCACTAGTATGTCATCGACACTAAGTAGCGGTCCTTCCTTTTGCTGAGCATGCTCCAGGTTACCCGCATTTTGAGGAACATCTCGGAAACTTTCAACCATAGGGAATAACCATTATGTCTAGTAATCTTAATACTGGTTCCCATGAGCCTTCTGCACTTTGCAATTGGTTGCATGTACTGATCCACCAAATGGTTGGAGTATCACGTTTCCTTGTAGTGTGAATCATACAACCACGTCTATAGAAATCTTCAGAGTTGCTAGCCTTGTCATTGTTCTTGAAATGACTTTTGCTCTTTTTAGCTCCATTCTGACTCTGCTTCTCATCACGTCTCCACTTCCTTTCACAATTGACAGAATTCTTCGGTCAAAATCCTCATACAAGGATTGAAAGTGGAGGTCATTTCCTCGATGAGATTGGCATCTAAAATTGCGCAATTGCAGAATCTCAAACTTTGAGTAGATTTGATGCCCATCAGAGTTGTATGTTACCACAGACTCAAAGTCATGGAATAGGACGAGTGTTCATTTGCTATGCACTTCATGTATAATCACCACTCTCTATTGATCCCAACAGATCAAGGTGTAGGAGATGTGAGATGAAGGGCAATGCAACATACTATGCTATATTAGCTATAGTAGAAGCCCTCTGAGCATGTGCGGTTTTGGTGGAACTAAGATTGAAGCAAACTCAACAAAATTCATTCTGGTTCAACATATCCTGCATGAAATCTTCATGCCCATTAATTTACTCGCTAGTAAATTACTTTCAAGCATCATCAACATATAGCAATAATCAAATTGCTTAATCAAATATGTTGATACATTAATGTGCTTTACAATACAGTTATATTCTAGAAATTACCGCAAATACACATACATTCAAAAACTGCATTGCTGAAAACAGAACAGAAAAGAAAATTAACGAACAAAATGGCACTGGGCCGAACTGCACGGCCTTGACCAGTGGCACACAATCCACTTCATATATTTGTTCGTTTCGTCTTTTTTTTTTAACTCCCAGCGGACGACGGGCGTGGGCCTTAGCACATTGAAGAGCCCAGAGTCCCTAACAGGTTATGCTAGTGTGGGCCTGGGCCTTCCTTGCCTTTGGCAAGCCGCCAGCCCAACCAGCTGGACGGGAGGTCTGTGCTTAGGGATTAGCCTACCCAGTCGCCAGCGTGCGCTGCCGACACCGTGCGCCGCGCACTCTCGCCGAATCCTCGCGCCGTCGCTCCGCTAGCGACGCCGTGCGTCACATCCCAGCCAGCTGGCCCACGATGAAGACATGTGCATATATCCATGCAAGTTCCTTGTTTAATCACGTAAAGGAAATCAAATTAGCGTTCACCTGATCGCCGGCTTTCTTATGTGCAGATGTATGTATGCAGCGGATGGACTGGTCCAATGCCTTTCTTTCTTTCTATTGCTTGTCGATGTGTTCAGGGTGTGGCCGTCAACGATGGTAGAGAAACGCCCTTGTCTGCATATGGCAGCGCCAACGCGCGCTGCCGTTCTGCAGCCACGGCGGGCGCTGGGCGTTTGGAGCCTAATGGGGGATGGCGTCGACGAGTCCGGAGCGGCAGACTGTGCGCCTCTGCCAACGCCTGCGAGGAAGTTGCCGTCGAGGCAGATGGTGCCCCATGGGTCTCATTCCTTCGGTTTGATCAGGAATTGACTCGCCCATGTGCATGAAAAATGCAAGCAATCACTAGGTTATATATAGTTCCTCGTTGCATCGCGGAAAGAACAAAAACAGAATCAAATTAGTCTTCGTGGTCTATTTCCCCCTTTACAGGAGAAAGCATCACGTGCCAACGACACGTGCTTGGGTGGTATGGTTGCTAGATTCAGCGCCAGACAAGAACGACGTCCGGAAGCATCTCCTCTCTTCTCGTTCCTTTGCATGTCGCCTTCCGACACTGCGCATGCGTCCAGAACGCTGTCGTCGCTCTGCCTTCGCTGCCTCACGTCGAGACCGAGTCGCATGCCGAGCAGCCGGGTCGCTAAGGACGCCGCAACAAAGGCCAGCGCCGCTGCGTCGTGGCTGGTGCGCTGGACTGCGTTGTCGCCACCGGGGTGTGAAGACGTGGCCCAACCGGCTATCTCCTTGCCACTGCATGCGCGGTCCGAAGGGCTGTCCAACAGCCATGGCCTTCGGTGGCGCCGATTCCATTGTTCTGGAAGGGCTCGCCGGCCTAAGCAGGTGCCGCCACACATGTCTGCCGGGACATGCGTCCTCGCGCTGAGTCGTGCCGCCCAACGACTAGCAGAGGGAGGAGCGTCGCGCCGTCGATCTTCCTCTTCTCTTTCCGGCGCTGTGCGGAACTGCCGTCTCGCCCTTTTCTTTCTCTCTCGCGGTAGAGATTAAGTGCTGATAACGTGTTGGTAGACAGATTGCAAATGAATCTAATCAATTCCATTGATGATCATTCCTTATATATAACGGCAAGGGCCGCAAGTGAAGGGATGCGTCCCCTCGATGGGGAAGGAGGAACCATCGTGTCGATTGCAGGCTTGGCAATCGCATGTGTAATTACAAAAAGAGGATTATCTCCTTAATCATAATAATAATTAAATCCTAACAGATACGTCCCATAGAAGGTTCATTGATGATACAGCCCGTAGAAGGCCCATTGTTTCTACGGCCCGTAGAAGACTCACTGTTTATACGGCCCGTAGAAGGCCCATTGTTTCTATGACCCGTAGGAGGCCCAATGTCACTACAGTAAATATTAGCCCATGGTTATTGTGGCCTAGTTTTAAAAAATAGGTTATTGCAGCCACTAGCAAACCACAGAAAAAAATTGCACTGACTACAAGCAAAAAAATAAAGAAGACAACAAGGAAATAAATAAGCAAGCAATTTACACTAGGCTATCACGGCTATTACACATATTACATCCATTGGGCATCAAAGTTCGCTGCCAGTGCAAATATAGGGAACACAGCAGCATATAAACGCCGCAGTAAAACAAGTCCAGAACTGAAACCACTTTAGAAGAGTTCAAGAAACAATATCCTGGGTACCCATAATGCTGGCAAGATGCTTAGCAAGTTTATTAAGTTTCTCTTGTTTGGCTCTTAAGTCCTCCAGCGCTTGCTGTTGCATCAGAAAGTATGCATCTGAATTCTGCAGGGACTTCCTCAGTCCTTCGACTTCCTGTCGCATAACATCTGATCGATATCTTTCAACCTGAAGTTGAGACTCAAGAAGCCGAACTGATTCAGGCAATGAGTTCGAAGAGCTGGTGCCAGCAGTGGTAGCCAGTAACTCGAACACTACATCAAGGCAGGACTTTGGGGTTGTCTCAGTTTCTTCAATATAGTTTTTATCAGCTTTCTTGGAGACCAACAGGGATGTCTCACTATCTTGACCCTTATCTACATTACTTCCTTTACCATTGCATAACAGGGCACTCTTCTCCAATATTTTATCCGCGTTCTAAAAGAGAAACAAACAAACACATCTCAGGTTTACAATGTAGTATATGAAACTCATTTTGGTAAACCAGTTCAGTAGTAAGGTGGACAGGATAACAATATGAAACAAACATATATCTATGTAGTATGGTCACTGTATGGTCTATATCATTCTAGTTTATGTTGCCAAATCAAGATAGATACAGTTTGAATCATATCTATTTAAGACAAAGCAGCATAGACAGAATATAAGTGTGGGAAACTACACAGCAATAATAACACTTGTAATGTGCATGGCATGAGAACATAACTGTTTATTCAATTGAAACTGAAATCAACATAGAGCAAGTTACAATAGCAAACAGCCAAACACGTTGAAGAAACAAGTTTAAAACATACCTGTTGCGCCATTGGAGTTTCAATTGCATCCTTCAAATTTGAAATTAGTTGGTATGAGTAAATACAGTGATGTAAGAGCAAAGTAGTATGAACCATAGCTACGGAACCTGACCTAAGAACAATTCTTCTTCTGCTTTAAGCGTTAACTTCGGTTTCAAAGTGGTGGTCCTCGTGATTTGGGCACTGCAGTTGCCTTACTAACTGCTCGTGTTTGGGTGCTCTGTGGTGGAGACAGTGCTGTGTCGACGGGAAATGGGTGTCTATCTGCTGGGGTTGGGGTTAGAAGGGGTGTAGCTAGTTCTCTATCCAACTGGGTAGGGGTACAATCTGCATGAGTGTGGGTTATGTGTGGTGGGGCTGGTTCTTGGGCAAGTACAACCGTGGTTCTATCTGCATCGACAGGTAGCACGATCTTTTCTGAAGACCGTGTTTTTACTCCGACAAATACTGCCATCACTCCCTCCAATTGAAATGGCTGATAAACAAAAAAAGTAATTGAATGTACAGACATTGTAAGATAGACAGGTGCAATGGATAGTAGGGAAGAAAACAGGGCATGAAATAATTCACATTTATGTTGTCTAAGAAAACAGAATAACAGGACATAATTTCACATATATGATGGCTAATTAAACAGGATATCATGACACAATTTCACATGTATGATGGCTAACTAAACAGGATAGAATGACATACTTCAAAATATGATGACTATGTAAACAGGATGACATGATATAACTATACGATGTGTCTATTAAAGTGGTTGGCATGCCATAAATCACAAACATGCCGTCGATGGAAACATGATGGCATGATATAATTCACGGATAGAATGACATAATTTAAATATGATGACTATGTAAACAGGATAAGATGATATAACTATATTATGTCTTTAGAAAATGGGTTGGCATGCCATAATTCAGATACATGATGTCTATGTAAACATCATGGCATGACATAATTCAAATATATGATTTATATACTAAGGAAGTGAGCAGAGGGCAATCGCATATATGATGTGTCAAGTAAGGAGATGGCATTCAATATTGTGTATATGATGTAAAAACTAAGCATTACAATACAACATATGCATTATATGAGTAATATAACCCTGCCAAGTTTGAGCATACACCTCAGGGGGATAATAGGACTGGTCATCTGCCTCTGAATCCTCCTCTGAAGAGCTATCTGTAACCAGCAAGATATCTACTTCAGCAGGTAGCATTGTCTGCTCTGAAGACCTTGTTTTCACTCCAGATTTCTCCATCACCAATTCAAATGGCTGATGCACAGGAAGAGCAGTTGAATATACAAACATTGTCGACAAAAGCAATGAGAAATACCAAAAAATGACGGCATGATATAATTCACATATATGACGCTTGCCTAAACAGCATGGCATTGCATAATTCGCATACATAATGCCCTGCAACAAGATAACATTGCATAATTCACATATATAATGTCTTGCAACAAGATGTCATTGCATAATTCACATATATGGTAATTAGACACTAAGCAGGTGGCATTCACACAAAGCATGTCTGAACTAAGAAAATGACATAGCAATGCAAGATACCATACACACGATATGAGCAACATAACCCTGCCAAGTTAGGGCATGCACCTCGGGGGGGGGGATATGACTGGTCATCTGTCTCTGAATCCTCCTCTGAGGAGCTACCGGTAACCAGCAAGACATGCACTTCGTCAGATAGCATTGTCTGCTCTGAAGACCTTGTTTCCACTTCACATTTTTCTGTGACCGTGCCAAATGGCTGATGCACAGGAAGAGTAATTGAATGTACTAAAATTGTTGACAAATTTAACACATAATAAAAAAATGATGGCATGATATAATTCACATATAAGATGACTGGCTAACCATGCTGGCATTGCAAAATTCACATATATGATGCCTGGCTAGACAAGATGGCATTGCATGATTCACATATACGATAAAGAAACTAAACAGATGGCATTGACACAATGCATGTCTAAACTAAGCAGATGACATCTTTAATGTATACAGTAAGCAATGCAAGGCACCATATGCATGATATTACCAACATCAGCATGCCAATTTAGAGCGAAGACCTCATGGGGTAAATAGGAGTGGTCTTCTCCTTCTGAATCCCCCTCAGAACAGTTATCTTCCTCTTGATTATGATCCGAAATGGGTGGAGGGGGGCTGCCTTTGCGCCCACCATGAAACGACGTCTGCATGAAATTTTATTGCCACGCAAGGCTCGTCTCTTTTGCTCTACATGATCAGTTCCATTGTGTACAATAACTGGCATGCATAGGAATAAAACATAGTGAGATTATGTAAGGAGTGCATGCACAAATTCAGAGTGATGGTAGCAAACTATGGATAGACCCAAAACCAATGATAGCAGGCAGATAATAGCTTTAGTTAAAAAATACAGATAATGGCTCCTTTAATGTTTGTTTGCACCCAACATGAAACTCATAGTAGACACCGGAGATTAACCAGATAGTAGACAGATAGTACTGATTGCTGCCCCAATATGTACCCCACAACCATTTAAAAACTCAAGTTTCAGCATTAGTTTGGACCTGACTCGGAGTCTAATAGGTGAACACAACGATAATGTAGCATGTCATCATATTAAGCGATGCATAACGTAAGCAGACACGGAAGATTGCGATCTCTCTTGC
This sequence comes from Triticum urartu, assembly GCF_003073215.2. Taxonomy (NCBI): domain Eukaryota; kingdom Viridiplantae; phylum Streptophyta; class Magnoliopsida; order Poales; family Poaceae; genus Triticum; species Triticum urartu. Next base: position 39,730,860 of record NC_053024.1, read on the forward strand.
GGACCCGTGTTGTCCTCAAGGTCATCTGCTCAGTTGATGATGGTAATGCAGTTGTTGTGGCTGGCGGCGACGGGGAAGAAGATCTGAGGTGGCGAAAGACAGTCTGGAGAGCGGATCCCTGCTGTGGTGAACCCTCCTGTCGTTGGAGCAGCTGAGCTGGGGTGGAACACAGCGCCGCAGGAGCAGGACAAACCACACAAGGTTTTCTTTGACACATATCTGTAATAGAAGTAATTGAGTAAGGGCTTGTTTGAATTTGAGAATTCTAACAATGCAGGGATAGGAAATAGACAGGAATAGGATAGGAATGCACGTGAAAACAGAGAATTTAAAAACACAGGATTTCTGCCAATCTGGGTGTTTGATTCACAGCAATTGGAAGATCACAGGATGCAAAAAAGCATGGTGAGATTAAGTCAAACGACAAGAAAATGTACGGTTATAATGCTATTATGCTACTATCTCTTAGTCTTGTGCTTGATGAATAGGAATATGAAAAGGAGGAGAAGTGGAAATTAGAATTCCTACGGTTTTTCTTTCAAGGAGACACTAAAGGAACAAATCCCACAGTTTTCCTTTGCTCCATTCCTTTGCACCAAATTCATGAAAAGTAGTACCATAGGAAACTTTCCAATTCCGATGTTTTTCATTCACTTTTCCTTTCAAGCACTAGCGATTCTAGTAGGCAGGCTTGAGCAAGGAAAATCCTACACTAAAAAAATGTTTTTGTGCTACTTCTATTACTTTGGACCCAGGCCACTGCCATACTAGCTCAACTCCCAGGCCCATCGACAAATGCACAGCTCAAACGCGCAGAGATAAATAATGATGGCGTTCAAGAGAGTCCATCACAGATAGCTAAGTTGCCTGGTACCTCACTGCTTGTCATATAGTAGGATAAAATAATCGTATTTCCCGTTACTACGAGTGCTCAGTGGACAATATATATAACATGTAGAGTAAAAAAGAGATGCAACAAGTGTACAACCTCTTTGGCGAAGCCATGTCGATCTCAGCGTGATTGGGTTGGCCGGTGAGGATGCTCCAGCTGACTTGGCTGTCGGAGGAGGGGAAGAAGATCTTAGGCGTCTGGAGATGGAGCCCGAGGTACTGCTCCGCTATGATGGAGGGTTTCGTCGTTGGAGCAGCTCCGGTGAGTTGTATGACGCCGAGGCTGAAGCAGGACAAGAGAGACAACGAACAACGTTAACCTGAGTGTAATTTTAATAGCATCTCCAATACATGACGTAAAATACATAAACACAAGGTGCTAGATGTAAAATACATCAGCCGCTCATTTCTGAACTTAACTATCGAAACTGAATTTAACTGTCGAAACTAAACTTAACTGTCGAAACTGAACTTAACTGTCGAAACTGAATTTTGCTGTCGAAACTGAACGCACTAGCAAGGTGAGGCTACACCTCGGTCGACTGACTTCATCTCTAGTCAGTCGATTTTGTAGCCGTTGGATACGAAATCAAGGGCCTGCGGTTCATCTTCAACCTCCACCCCCCTGAGCCGGCCAAACAGGAGCCCCCCGCCGCCGCGGCCGGTGGTGCGCCACCCCGCCCGCCCCGAAAACACTCCCCACCGCCGGTCCGCCGCTGCCCCGGCCATCCCTCTAGGCCCCCATGTGCCGAGCTTTTTCTCCGGCGATCCCCACGCCACCGCCCCGCCAACGCCCCGCCACTGCCGGCGACCACCGCCCCCATCCTGAACCCTAAGATAGATAGTGGGGTACCTCGCCGGTGAGCCCCCTCCCCGCTGCGGCTGGTTCTTCCTTCACCCCGGCGGCATCAGAGTGAAGTGTAGCTAAATCGAAGCAGCATCGCAAGCAAGAGCAAGAGCGAGAGCAGCAGCGCGTGCAAGAGCAGACCAGGCAGGGGACTGAGAGAAAAGAGCAGAGCAGCAGCGCGAGCGAGAGCTAAAGCAGCAGCAGGTCTTACTGGTGTGGACGTCGCCGCCGAGGGAGTGACGCCGTGGAGGAAGTGGCCGGCGACGCCGCCGTGGATGGAGCTGCGCCGTGTCGGCTCGGGACCGAGCGCCGGCAGCACCGTGAGATCGAATCAAGAAGAAAATGCGGCAATTAGTGTACAACCTCTTTGGTGCCGCCGATTAGGCCGCAGCTTCGTCCGAGGAAACGGTGATGATGATGCTCTTCCGGTGGTGCAGGTGAAGACGGCGGTGTGGGAATGGAGGTGGCGCGAAAGACGAGGGGAACGTCGGGGCAGCTCCTTGGAGGTGGAGGACGGTGTGTCTGAACCGGCGGGACGATGAGATCAATGACAGATCCTCATCCGGTACGGTGGATGAGGGACGTCGAGGTGTTGCTGTGGACGACGTCGTCGGGGAAGAGGCACCGGCTGGGTGGCGGACAGAGTAGGGTGTGGGGTTTCGTCGCGGGTTTTTGCGGCCTCGATGTACGAATGGGTGGGCGTATGGGATGGCAGTGGGGAACCATGGCTTAGAGACGTGCTTGTCCGAAATGTGGGGTAAGTCACGAAAGTACCCCCACCGATTTGAGGCGGTTCTTTCGGTTCAGGGGTACCACGGGCATTTCCCGTGTCAGGATTTCACAGGAGGTGGGAGTTTTCGCGCGTGTTGTAATTTTGGAATTGCAAGGCGCGGGTTGAGATGGAGGGAGTTGTCGGAGCACAACGAGACAAAGATATATCTTAAATATTTCGGGCTAACAAGGCGCGGGTTGAAGAGGCGGGAGTTTCGCAGCACGATAGACAGAGACGCTAGCTTGAATTTTCGGCATAACAAGGTGGGGCTTGAAATTTCGGAAGAACAAGTTTAACGTGTACCAAAAAAGATAATTTGCACCTCAACACGCACAACACACACACAAACACCATTTAGACTAGAGTAAGGTACACGTGCATTGCACGCATGACATTTGGCAACCAAATTATGAATAAATACCACATTATAGCATGCAAGATTTGAGTCATATATGCATGATGTAGATGTTCGTTTAATTCTTATAGTTCATTTCATTCAAAATCATCTAGTTTTTATAAGAAAGCTAATCTATTTTAAGATTCATGTAATTGTGCATCGTAAGACATAAAGTAAAAACAAATAATGGCAAATCATGTAGAAAAATATTTGGGTAATTCTGATACGGAAGATTCTAGAACAAATAAGAAGTGCTTGTGTTTTGATGTTTGTGCATTATGCTTAAGTTCAACCATGGAGTCTTCTAGATTATACATGTGGTGAAATCTGGTGGAATCTAGATGATATCCAATGGCTAGTAGTGCTCAAATTTGCCATCTTTGGACCATCGGATTCGCCTCATCCAACAACCATCTTTCAAAGTTAAAGTTACCCGCACACAATATAAAAAACATATAAAATATAATATATATATATATATATAGGGGTATAGATATAGATATGTGATGCAAAAGCCGCCCATCATCTCCAATTAGAATAGTGTGTCCATGCACGGATGCGACGTGACCAAATGATGTCTGCCATCGGTATCTCAAATTCAAATCAGTTTGACCTTGTTCAATGTGTATACATTAAATTATGCTCGTTTCCAAACCACAGCGCGCAGATCTCCGTTATATTCATGCATGCATGGGTTTCAAACATCAGGATCTCTTATTCAAATATTTGAATTCAACTTTACATTGATTGTGACCTCACCTATTCAACTATTCTTTTACACCCACACAGTAGTGTTCTCTTTATAATTGTACCACTAACTTTCTCTTGTGCATGCATGCACACACACTACTAGTCGGCATTATCCATCGCACGCATGCAATCTTTTTCTTCAGGTCGGTCTCCCATGAAGACACACACCAACACACATCCCCCTCTCCATCATATTGGTCATTCTTTATCTCTCACACGTGCATGCGCAACGATCGATATTCCTCTATGTATGTGTGTATATAGCTAGGTCTTTCATAGTTTTCCACACAAACCGATCAATCGATATATCCAGTGAGGTCTCACCCTCTTTCCCACGTCCACATCGATCAATCTATACCTCTCTATATAGGATTAACATGTATAGCTAATACACCCACATTAATTATGTATCCAACGTCCCCCTCTCATCATCCATGCCTTCAGCTTCATCTCTCAGACGCGTGCACAATGGCGAACACAGGGGCAGTAAGGGCCCTGCCCCCTCCCCCCCTAACATCACTATATATCAAGGCTAATATGAATGTGATCATTAGACAATTGCTGCTAAAAATGGTTTAAGTTCATGAATTGACCCTCCTCATAAAGGATTAGCAATGCTTGGCCCCCTAGCTCATTTATTTTTCATGGCTCCGTCATTGCGCGCATCAGCGCACGGGTTCGCCGTCTCTCTCTAAATATCGATCTCGCACTTGTGCATTCCTTCATAGTCTCCCTCCACTCGGCCCCTCGCACCATCTTCTAGCCCCCCACCAGATTTTTCCACATGTACAATCTAGCAGACTCCATGGTTGAACTTAAGCATAATGCACAAACCTCAAAACAACAGTGGTTCTCTTTTGTTCTAGAATCTTCCGTATCATAATTGCCCAAACTTTTTTCTAGTTGAATTGCCATTATTTCTTTTTACTTTATGCTTTACAACGCACAATTCCATGAATCATAAAATAGATGAAGGGCTTCTTTGATTCAAAGGATTCTCAAAGGAATTTTGGAGGATTCTAATCATTAGGAATTTTTCTTATCTTGGTTGTTTGATTCGTAGGATTGTAAACCATAGGAATTTTTCCATATGATTCATTTGCACTAGATTTCATAGGAAACATCCCATCCACTCAAACCTCTTTGAAAGAATTCTGCGTTTTTTCTATGCACAATCAAACACTCGTACAATCCTGTAGGATTCAAGATGACATTCCACTATAATCCCATGTTTTTCCTGTTCCCGCGTTCTTAGCTTTTTTATAAAAACTAATTGATTTTGAATGAGATGAACTATAAGAATTAAACGAAGGGCTACATCAGGCATATATGACTCAGAGCTTACATGCTATAGTGTGGTATTTATTCATAATTTGGTTGCAAAATCTGATGCGTGCAATGCACGTATACCTTACTAGTACTTCGAGTATGTGCAGAACACGTAAATTAGAATACCAATGCCACGCTACATAGTGTCTCTCTTACAGTTCATGAAGCCACATGGCACATGTGTAGGCGTTGTCGCGACCTCCTTGCGTGGATTGATCAAAGTGACGTGCTGCTGGTTCCAGAAGAATGTACTCGTCCTCCCTGAGCCATACTGGCGGTACATGCATGAAGCGAAGATGTGCACGCACTCATTCCTCGCACGCACACGTGGGTACACGGGTGGACGCAATTTTGTACCAAGATCCACCCCATGTGATAATTTGACGCGTGTAAAGTCGTTCACTTCATTGATGGTTAATTAATACAGCGCATGCAAATTGAGTGGACGTGAGGGCGGAAGAAAGACATTATTACTCCACTGCGCGCATGTGAGTAGTTAAATCTTGGGTTGCTAGTAGTACTTCCATTGGTCTCCTTCGTATTTTGTGCCAATTTTTGACAGTAACATAATATTTACTCATTTGAGGAGTGTAGTACTTGAAATTTATGTTCCGCTAAACTCATCGGGAGCCGTTTCAGGCCTCGAAACCAAAACCATCAATTAATCTTTACCTTGTTCCCATCACATTCGAAAGCCTGCTCACACCTACTAGTAGTACGTACCAAACCTGAATGTGTTCCCACTATGCAGGTATTAGTACTAGTGCTAGTACTTAGGTTATAAAAAGGGGAACTACCTAACTGAAAATCACTAAACCTTTCCTCCTCATAAGTGCTTCTTCTTCGTCTGTCGTTGCCATGGCCGGTGAGCAGAGCTCTAGGTCGAGAAGTACTCGTAACAAGGGAGTGGCAACCAAGGCTGCGGAAAAAAAAGAGGGCTCGCCGCCACGCAAAGACCTCGAAAGATCTCTCACGGGCAGGTGATGGCTCCCAGGAGCGCCCTAGCCGCGGAGGCGAATTATAGTCTCAAGACTAGTTTTAGCCCCTCTTTAGTCAGGGGTGCTTGGAACTTTAGCCTCTTAAAGAGACTATTTTTAGTCAGACTAAAATAAGTCCCTTGGATCCAAGCACCCTCTAAGCATCCTGGAATTCTTTGGCAAAACTAAGCACCCTGGAATCTTTGACAACTAAACTGCTGGCTATATGATGTTGGCCATATATATTGTACGTATATAATGTGAAGAAACGAGTGGTAGTACTATACCAACTAAAAGATGAAATGTAAGAAATACTAGTATGTACGTACTGAAGAGTTAAAGTAACGAGAAGAAACATAACATAGTTCTGCTGGGGGCTCAGCACAACACACCCCTCAAATTAAATTAAGCACACCTGAAATTAAACTTTGCAACTATTCCGGTAGACAGTGCATTAGAACCACCATGAGAAACGACACTGCCACCTTACTCAGAGTCCTCGTCCACATCCTCGACTTCGTCCTTGTCCCTGTTCCTCTTGGCCGATACTTCTTTGCTTGAACCGCACACTTGTTGGCTGTTGCTCTTCATCCAACCCTTGTAGATATTGAAGCAAAGGTAGCCATCCATTGCAGCATAGTTGATGTGGTCTATATCTAGTAAATTCCGCTGCCATGCATGACGATGAAACGTGTAATGAGGTTTCTCCAGTTTACCATACAAAGGATGAACCATGGCTCCTGCCAGGGTCAGCATTGAAGGCTGACGAGAGGACACCAGCCGAAGCTTCTAGAGGTCGAAGGTGTTGCGTACAACGAGGCCTATCCGATGCAGGACTTCTTTGTCGTTACCAAAGTCTACAATAACGAATTTGACTAGGTTGCTCTCGAGGAAGCCCTTAAAATCCTGGCACTCAACATCTGCATGGCATATGTGGTAGACCAAGCATAAGTCATGCACACAAACCTGGATCACGGCGGGCTTCTTCCTCTCTTCGTCCTTTAGATCCTTCTCTCGTCCCAAGACTGTGGTGTACTCAACATCTAGCCCAGCGACCCACTCATCATCTGAGTCTTCGAACATGCTTTTGAAGCGAGAAAGGCATCCTTTCACCGTTGCGGAAGAACGGGTGTAGATGACATCAAACTCATCGCCGGTGATGGTTCTAACCTTGTACTCACCGCCGATCGTGGAGATTTGGGACGCCATGGATTTGGGAGGAGCATTAGGATTAGTGGAACTACCGTAATGTGAATGGACGGGACGATTAGGAGCGAACCGCCGTAGTATTGAAGGACGTGCGGGGACGAGTAGGAGCAAACTGCCAGCGTGCGAACGGCAGGGTAGTGGCTTTCCATTCTCCCATGATATGGGCTTCCGAGAGTCCTTGGATCTGAGATCAAACGGTTGCATGGCGTGATTCTAGACCTATGGGTGAATATCCTATCCTAGAGGGTTATTCTGCAAATTTTCAGCAACTTAGCATGCGACCGTTTGATCTCAGATCCAAGGGCTGCCAGCAGCCCGTATCATGGTCACGCCTACCACGACCGTCGCGTCACTCGCGCGGTCGCGTCCTTGGAGATTTAACACGGTGCGTTAGGCTATCTGATGTTGGCATGTCATACATAGTCATCACTTAGTCACTCATACTACAACAAGGTTGGCTATAAGTGTATTTTTTTACTCCTCTCTATCTCTTTCTTCGTACTCAAGGAAGAAACGGTGCTAAGCGCGTGTATTTATTGCATTTGCCAAGGAGTGACCTCTTCCAATGAAATGGTGTTGCTAAGTTTGCTTCATTTAATTAGCTATAGACTCAAAATTGTCTTTTCACCTAGGTACACGCGCTTAGCACCGTTTCTTCCTTGGGTCACCAAACTAGTCTCTCTCTTCTTGATTAACTTGCCACATCAGACTTTATGCTTATGTGGCAAGCTTAAGCACCTGTAGGAGCAAGTAAAAGTAAGTACAATAGTGCGCTTTACATGGCGTTTTTGCATATGTGGATGAAAGAGAGGCAAGGAAAAAGTGGAGAAGTGAGCTCTCATGCAAGAGCCAGCCTCTACTACATGGTGGAGCATTGGGAGAGGCACCTATATGGAGGTGGTCAGGAATCTGGAAGACTCACGCCGGTCGTAGCGACGCAGTTAAAATGATAATGGCAAGTCAAATCACGGGGCCCCACCTGTCCAGCAGTAACTCGTTGTTAAATCACACAGCCCTACGTTTGCAGCAGCCTACTCCCTCGTCTTCTCGCGTCTCTATTGAACCGACTAGGCGGAACTTCCCTGCCGCCTACCATGCAGGAAAAGCCCCGCCCTCGACTTTTAAATAGTATATAGTATACTAATTTTGTATCCATGGATTGCGGCCGCGCCATGGAGCAAAGCGTCTAGATAACGGAGGAGAGACGGTGGTCTTGCAATAGAGAAGAGGGAGAGGCAAGATGGTGATTTTGGAATGGAGATGATGGAGAGGAGAGGAGGTGGTTTTGCAATGGAGAAGAGGGAGAGGAGCGTGCAGCAGCGATTCAGGATTGGACAAGAGGGCCGGCGCGCTCTGACTGGATCAAAATCAAAATCAATTTACCCTTCAATTAAGAAAGCGACCCCACATTAAATAGTCTCCCTTTTATTCTGGGTCATAATTGACCATGATTTTTGCACATAAAATATATGTTATACGTCGTATACAAGGCCACTATCAAAATTACAATTTGCAACTATACAAGGCCACTAACATTAATCGTGGCAAAATTGATGGCGTTTGCCTCGTCCTAGCACCCGAGGACATTAATATCCCTTGTGTGCATGCGGGAGTGAGAAGGTTAGCTTGCATTCCCAACATTAATCAACCAATGAGGAGTAAGAGGGTTGGCATGTTGTGCTTGGGAGAGAAAAACCACATTGATTAACACGACAATCAAGGTGACAAGCTAGCTTGCAACATTGACTTAAACATAGCATTGATTTTGACCTTGGTACCTGTAATATGAGTTTGTGGCCTTGTATACAAAAATGGAGAGAGTATAATTTGAAAGTACATTCAGATACGAACCAAACGATACAATTTTTGGTGACATGCATTCACATTTTGCTTATCAAATACAATACGTGGTCAAACTTTGACCCAAAATACGCGAAACAACAAAAAAATACTTCCAAGACCAGCGTCGCTCTTCCGCTCTTCTCCTCTTAAACCACCGCAGCTCCTCTCCTGTTCCAATCTAAATGCAGCGCCGCTCCTCTTCTCTTCCATTTCAAAACCACTGCCCCTCCTCTCCCGTTCCAGTCCAAAACCAGCGTCGCTCCTCTCCCGTTCTAATCCAAAACCAGCGCATCTCCTCTCCTCTTCCATTCAAAAACCACCGCCGGCGAGTGAAGGTGTTGTGGAGAAGTAGATCGATGGAGGAGTACAACCGGTACGTGAGGATCGCAGACGGTGACCCTGTGAAGCTAGCTAGGATGTTGGAGATACAGTCTTGGTTTGACAACAAGGACCAACTAGCAGCGACGGCGACATCCATGGCCAAATATCTGCAACAGAGCGAAAAGGCGGCGATACTCCCGGAGGGAGTCACGCCGGAGTACATAGAGCTGCTCCTCTGGGCCATGGAGCAAACAGACTCACCGAATCCGATCGTGAGGGAGCGGTGGTGGGAGTATCGATCCCGGATGGAGCATCCACCAGAGATTGAAGGATCGAGCATCTACAGGGTGCCGTTTGTGAGCGTGTCCTGCCAGAGCGAGCCGGTGGAGTCTTCGTCGACCGAACCCAACTACAAGAGGAGAAAAGCAGTTGGCCCGACGACGCTTCCCTGCCATCGTCTCCCTTGCCGTTCACATCGTCTCACGGGGTGGCTATCTGCCGCCGAGGAATAGGAGGGGGCTGCCCCCCTACCCAATAGTCGGGCAGGTTGTGAATTGTCAGAAGGAGCTTAGGGTTGTCAATATTTTGAGGTTGTGAATTATGTTTTGTGTTGTGTATTTTGAGAGTAATTTCAGATATGAATATCTTTTGAATTTCAGATTTGTAGTATTGAGCATATGAAGTATTTTATGAATTCTAGATATCTATTTTTAGCACTTTAAAAAATGTAGTTTCATAGGAGTATAAAAGTGCAAACAATGTGATTCTCAGAGAAGAAACTACATGTTTCAGTTTCAGATAAGAAACTGCAAGTTCAGTTTCAGATAAGAAACTGCAACTTTCAGAGGCAGAGCATTTATATTAACACGACCTTTTCAAACAGGGTTAACATCATGTTGGAAGTTTTATTCGTGGTCGAAAATGGAACTACCAGCCAGTTAACATCATGTTGATCAACATTCATGCATAGCACATCATATAATGCACAGTCAAAATGCCCACACAATGTCGAGTCTGCGAAACACAGAGAAAATGAGGGACGAAGTTTTGGCAAGTGTTGGACGTGGTTTTGGGCTGCCCCGTCTAGGCTTTCATTTTTAACATGCGCAGCCCACGTCCTCGGATGGGAGGTCCATAGGCCGGTTGATACCGTCATGTATCGACCGGCCTATGGACCTCCCATCCGAGGTTTTATTTTTGGCAGCCCAATTTATGTATTTTTTGAAGAAAACGATGAGGTTTGTTCTATTTTTCTATATAAGAATAGGAACGCCAGGTCTTTCCCTTCTAACTATATTATATATATTTAAATTATTTTATATGTTGATTGTTTAGTTCACATAATTGGCAAATAGATGATCACTCTCGTGATCCCCTTCGCCCCCGCCACCACCTCCACCCTCGCCGCCGCCCCCGCCACTACCTCCACCCTTGCTGCCGCCATAGATCTCGCCGCCACCCCCCGCCTCCTGACTCCGGGCGCACCTGCCCCCCTCAGCAAGTCCGCTCGCGTGCCCCATGGAGTCGCCGGCCATATCCAAGGGGGAATGGCTGGAAGACAGGCAGATGTACAAGATGCATCTCCCACATGTCTACAAAGCCTTCCCGCGGATGCTCCAGCCGCTCGACTCCGTCGCGCCGACGGTGCTGCGGGAGACTCGAGGGAGGAGATGGAGGGAGCAGGCGATGCGGATCCGCGATGACGCTCTCTCTTGGACCCAGTGTATGCGCAAATGGAGGGAAGCAGAGGAGGAAGCTGCAAGGAAGGAAGCCAAGGAGGGACCGAATCCGTTCTCTCACTCGCGCAGGTATGCTCGGATGTGCAAGGATCATGTGGATTGGGAGCTGCTGAATCTAGCCCCGCGGATCTACTTCGAAGGAGATTTCTTGGAGAAGCACAGGATGCCCCACCCCAGTGAGTTGCCGATTGCGTTCGTTCGATGGGCGAAAGGAGAAGCGAATTCAGGAGATCCACGCCATGCTGCGAGATGGGAATGCTTGACTGGACTCCCGCCCACCAACACGCCACCGGAGCCGGAGAAGGTGGATCCCCTACCTTACCTCTCCCCCAAACTTGCAGAAGATTGAAATTAGGCTTGCAATCTGCTTCAATTGAGCTGTCTGGTGGTTATTTCTACTTCCTGAGAGACAACATCTGGCTGGAGGATGAGAAGGAACCAGGAACTCCGATGAATTGCCCCTGTCACAATGGGGGGAGCGCCAGTTGGGCAGTGGTACGGCCCACCTCCGCCCCAAATGGGGGCACAATCTGGGCAGGCTCCTGTAATTGCCCAAGATCAATCTGCTGGTGGTTCTGACTCTCAGATCAGTGGGAAATCTCAAGGCAAGAATCAGCAAAAGAAGAGATAGGACATCCAGAAAACTGCTCCTGCCCCTGCTTCGGGCCTTATGGCATGCTTTGAGGTTATCTGCTACAACTGTGTGGAACCAGGGCATCATTTGGATAAATGTGTCAAGCCCAAGAGTTGTTTTATCTGCAAAATGGTTACCAATAAAGTTGAGAATTGCCCTGTCAGAAGGAAAACCCATAGTTCTGCTAGATATGTTGGAAGTGCTGATCCAGGATTATGTCCACCATTGACAGAATTTTCTGTGACACAGAATTAGATAATTTTTCCCCTTTCTAGTTGTAGAGCTCTGCCCAGATGTGGTAGTGACCACACTCCTTTGCTCTGGGACTCTGGTCTTAACCAAACTCCAAAGAGCAATAGTTTTAAATTTGAAAAGTGGTGGTTGCTTAGAGAAGATTTTACTGAGCTAGTCAGGAAAATCTGGAATGAGCCTACTGGGAGCAGCTGCCCCCTAGAAAATTGGCAGATCAAAATCAGGAGATTTAGAAGAACTACCGAAGGGTGGAACTCCAATGAGGAAGCTAATCTTAGAAGATACAAAAGGCTTCTCCTCCTTGAGTTTGATTCTCTAGATATTAAGGCAGAAACCACTGACCTCTCTGAGGCTGAGACTAATAGATTAAACTTTGTCCATGGAGACCTCAAGAAAATTTGGCTTCAAGAAGAAATCAAAGCCAAACAAAGGTCTAGAGATAGGAACATTAAGGAGGGTGATAGAAATACTACTTACTTCCATGCAGTAGCTAACCAGAGGAGGAGGAAAACCCTCATTCACTCCCTTGATGGCCCTAATGGCCCTGTTACTGAGGTAGATGAGATGCTGAAAGTGGCTAGTGACTTCTACAAAGACCTGTTTAAGAAAGAAAACCCTTCTGGGTTCTCTCTACAAAACAATTTTTTCTCTGCTTCTGAAAAAGTCTCTCCTGCTGAAAATGAGCTGCTAGAAGCCCCTTTTTCAGAGACAGAGGTGAAGGAAGCCATTTTTAGCTCTTATCCTGATGGGGCTCCTGGTCCTGATGGGATTCCCTTCTTGTTTTACCAGCATTTTTGGGACTTGGTGAAAAATGATCTCTTAGATCTTTTTCAAGCCTTTCATAAAGGAGAGTTGGATCCAGCAACTTACTCATGGGGGGTCTGTTGTGGTCAAGTTAAATAACTGTGAAAGTGATTTTTTCTTTGCTGGTAAAGGCCTTAGGCAAGGTGACCCCATCTCCTCACTTTTGTTTAATTTAGTAGTGGATGTTCTTACTAAAATGCTGAGCAAAGCTGCTGATCATAGTCTGATTGCAGGGCTCTATCCTGAGGTCTGCCCTGGTGGCATCATCTGCCTTCAATATGCAGATGATACCATCCTTTTCTTAGACAATGACTCCACACATGCTAGCAATCTGAAAACTGTTCTAACCTGGTTTGAACAAGTCTCGGGCATTAGAATCAACTACTCTAAAAGTGAACTCATCCCTATCAACATGGATGATCAGGAGTTAGCTAACTTCCTCTCTATTCTAGTCTGTAATAAAGGTAACTTCCCCATTAAGTACCTAGGTATCCCTCTCCACTATGATAAACTGAGGAGAGAGGATATCCAACCCCTTCTAGATAAAATCATTAAAAGGATTGCTGGGTGGAGGGGCAAACTTCTCTCTTACAAAGGTAGATTGATCCTCATACAAGCTTGTTTAGCTAGCATTCCAGTGTATCTCCTCTCCTTCTTCAAGTTCCCTAAATGGGCAGTGAACCTCATCAATTCTTAGATGTCTCATTGCTTGTGGAATGATTTTGAGGGAAATAGGAAGCTACACCTTGCTAATTGGGCCCTAGTCTCTATGAAAAAAGATTTTGGAGGCCTGGGCATACCTGACCTCCAAGAAATTAACATCTGTCTTCTAGGGTCTTGGATTAAAAGATTCTATGAGGAAGGACTGAAACCCTGGAAGCTTCTTATTGCCCATAAATACCTTGGAAATAAGCCTAATATTTTTATCCCTTCCTCCAACTCTAAGACCTCTAGATTCTGAAAAGGATTAAAATCTATTATGCATGCTGTGAAATTTGGCTACAGATGGAACATAGGGGATGGGAGCAGAACCAGGTTCTGGGAAGATACTTGGTTTGGCACATCCCCCCTAGCAGTCCAATTTTGGCCTATTTACTCTGTCTGCAATGAGCTTAACAAAAGTGTCAATGAAGTTTGGGACGGTCAATGCCTAAAACTCTCTTTTAGAAGGAACTTTAGTGATAGTCTCATGGAACAATGGTTCTAGTTGGAGGAAATTGCCAAAAGCATTACCTTTACTGCCGAGCCGGATGCCCTGATTTGGCAGCTGGACAATAAGGGGAATTATTCCTCCAGCTCCCTCTATCATGTTATCAACTTTGACAGGGGTTTAACCCGTGTTTATCCCTGCTGTCTGGAAATTTAGAGTTCCCCCTAAAATTCATGTATTTCTCTGGCTTCTCTCCAAAAACAAATTGATGACTAGGGATAACCTTAGGAAGAGACACATCATCAAACCCCTTGATTGTGTTTACTGCTTGGAACAAGAGTCTTGTTCTCACCTATTTTTTGATGTATAGTTGCTAAACATCTCTGGGCCCACATTGAGGAATATTTCTCTAGTCAGATTGGATCATCCTTCGAATCTGTCGCCAGATTCTGGATTGCTACCAAAAAGTGCTCAGTTTTAAACACTGTTAGCTCAGCTGTCCTTTGGTGCCTCTGGAAATATAGAAATGCTATGATTTTCAGTAACACCTCCTGGATTTCCATTCCGCAGGTCTTGAGGTTGATCAGGAACATGGTGAGGAACTGGGCGATTCTCTCCTCCAGATCGAACAAGGACAAGTTGATGAGCTTCGTGGAAACCCTAACAAGATCCCTCCAGAAACCGTTGGCGATCACTTGTGGCTGAACAAGGCTCGACCTGCTCTGGGGCTGGACCCGTGAGCTCGTCTCAAGATCTCTGATGAAGATGATGGGCACCTGGCGCCGAAAAAGAGGGACATCCACCATGCTACGCCTTCCAGCCCGGTGTCTCCGCTTGCTTACTGGTCGCCGCAGGCTGACACGGCCCCTCGGTTGAAGACCATGAAGGCTTCGCTGGACCCTCCTTGTGTCCTTTGAGTGCTCTATCCGCTCTACCTTTGGCACCGCTCGGGTGATTTGTGTTATTCAGAGAACTTATTCATCCACCCCTAGTTTGTAGCTTTTCTACCTTTGCTTTCGAACTGCTCTTTGAGCTGCTGTATCAGAATATGTTGTGGTTTCATTCTCAGCAATGGAACCGGGGAGATGCTCCCTGTTTTTCTAAAAAAAATATTTTATATGTTATTATATATTATTTTTATTGTCATCATATATCTAACAGATACTTACATATGTAAGAAAACAATATCCCACATCTTATTAACTTATAAAAATAATTTTTTATAACAAATAAAATCCTGGATTGTTTTGGCATGAAAATCCTAGTGATTGTGTACAAAAGCTTGGTAAGATTTAAGGATGAATGCAATAATATCACTTATTATTTAAATATATTTATAACAAAATGCTCAGCCCCTTTTTATTTTTTGATAACATTGCTGGCCCAACCCAACATTATAATTAGAATCAGCCCAGCAAAATCATGTATTTCGAGAAAGTGCAAATGGGCTGTAATTTTTTAGAAAATAAAATAAACGGGCCGCATGGACGCTACATTATTTGTTCACCCAGCCCAGCTAATGGCTGTAATTCAAAAAAAAGATCAAATTGACTGTAAATTCTACCGTGAAAAAAAAGACAATAAATTCTTAAAAAAATGGGTTGAATACGTGCCACATTTTTGGAGGCTGAAATGTGGGCCAATAGGTCGAAGCCAATGCAAAGTCGTTGTCAATTTAGTAAACAAATGATTCTGACATGTTAGCCATTGGATTTACATCCAACGACCGACATCCATCTTCAATCTCTCGTCTTCTTCCTCCAGCGCCGCCGGGACCACCTCCCGCCTCCTGCTGCTAGCAGCTCTGCTTAGCACGCTTCGCTATGAAGAGCTACTCCACCGTTGGCCAGGCCATCCCTCCACCCCTCCACACCTCATGTTCTTCTCCACCGACTACCGAACCACACCGCACTAGAACCAGTTAACACTCGTACACCTCTGTGTCTGCGACTCTACTCCCGCGTCTTCCCATCTCCGGCTCGTTGCTGTCCGGGGCCTCGCCGTCGTCCACCACCTTGGATGCGCTCGGCGCGGCGTTGTCACCGTGGTCAACGAACGACACCATCGGAAGTAGACTGTGCGTGGAGACGCTGACAGCTGGGTCCATGGCCACACACAAGGAAATGCCTCATTATTACGCGCAAAATAATGATTCCTCCACCTGACATCTGGGACCCACCGGAAGGGCCTTTGTATTTCGTGAAAAAAAGTGCCCCCCGCTGACATGTTGGACCCACCAGCTATCTTCGCACGCAAGGAAGTGCCTTCTTATTACGCACAAAAAAAATGAATATTCCCCCTGCCAACTGGAACCCAGCATAGTGGAAGGTTGACTTGTGGGCCTACCAAGTTGACGGGGACAGAGGGCTTTATCAACTTAGTCAATATGAACGATTCTAGCTCCTGGTACCGTACGATGTTCATCCAATGGTCGTAGTGCTTCTTCAACCTCTGGTCTTCTTGCTCCAGCCGCCCAAACCAGCGCCGGTCGTGCCGCGTGCTCCTGCCTCCCGTGGCCGGCTGTGATGCCGCGGAGGCCTCACCGCCCCCTACTACTCCCACCGCTGGCCAGGCCATCCCTCTACTCACCCACACCCCCTGTTATTCTGCGGCGACAGCAGCCTCACACCGCAGCCGAACCAGCGAACCCTCGTACTCCTCTTCGCGTGGGCATCCACTGCTGCGTCTTCCCCTGCTCCGATTCGTCCCCTTCCTAGTCCTCGCTGTCGTCCACCGCCCTGGTGCTCTCGGCGCGGTGTGGTCAACGACTGACTTCCATCGGAAGAGTACTGTACGTGGAGAGGCTAATAGCTGGGTCCACGGCAGCCGCAAGGAAGTGCCTCCTTATTACGCGGAAAATAATTATTCCTCCACCTGACAGCGGGGACACACCGGACAGGCCACCAGTATTTTGCGAAAAAAATTGTTTCCCCCTGACTGCTGGGACCCATCAGACGGGCCACCGTATTTCGCGAAAAAAATGTTCCCCCCGCTGTCAGCTCGGACCCACCGGAATTGCCTCCTTATTATGCACAAAAAAATGAATACTCCCCCGGCTAGCTGGGACCCACCTTGCTGGGAGGCTGACTTGTGGGCCTACTAAGTTGACGGGGACGAAGGGCTTTGTCAACTTAGTCAATATGAACGATTCTAGCTCCAGTGACCTCTGTGCTCCAACGGCCGTAGTGCTTCTTCAACCTCTGGTCTTCTTGCTCCAGCCGCCCAAAGCAGCGTCGGTCGTGCCGCATGCTCCTGCCTCCCGTGGCCGGCTGTGCTGCCGCAGAGGCCTCACCGCCCCTACTATTCCCACCACTGGCCAGGCCCTTCGGCGACGGCAGCCTCACACCACAGCCAAACCAGTGAACCCCCGTAGTCCTCTCCGCGCGGGCTTCCACTGCCGCGTCGTCCCCTTCCTAGGCCTCGCCATCGTCCACCGCCATGGTGCTCTCCGCGCGGCGTGGTCAACGTGGTCAAGGAACGACTTCCATCGAAAGAGTACTGTACGTGGAGAGGCTGACAGCTGGGTCCACAGCCATAGCCCAGTCTTTTTGTGATTTGCCAAGTCGCTTTGTCAAGCCTGTTGGGCTGCAAATCTTTCAAGACGAGGAGAGCTTTCATTCGGCTAGCCGAGAAAATGGCCCATCAGTAATGAGAAATGGGTTGTACATTTTTAAAATACATCAAACCGGCAATTAGTTTCAAATATATTTTTTTCATTTCAAGATTTTAAATTACATTAATTTTTATGCGTGGAGAATTTGTTGGATTTTATATTGATATACATTTATTTTTAAAATCAGTTTGAATGTGAGTCGAAATTTCGGGATTAAAAACAGTTCGGGCCGCACCGAAATATGAAAAATTTCGTATAATTTTTTAACCATTGCCACAATATGGGCTGTAATGCTAACAAAAAGAATATGGACTCCAAAAAAACCTTAAGAATTAGCAAATGGGTTGTAAATTATTAGAAATAATGGCAGATGGGATGTATGTTGTTCTCCACAGATTTGAGGCTTTCCTAAAAAAAAGGTTGACGCACAAGCACTGACTGTTGGATGTCCATCTAACAGCCGTCGTGCTTCTTCAATCTCTGCTCTTCCTGCTCCAGCCGCTCAAACAAGCGCCGGTGGGACTGCCTGCTCCCTCCTCCTCGCGGCTGGCTGTGCTGCCGCGCAGGCCTCACCGCCCGACCGTACTCCCATCGCTAGCCTAGCCATCCCTCTACTCACCCACACCTTCTGTTATTCTCCGGTGACGGCAAATGAACCAGTAAACCCTCGTACAGTCGTACTCCCCTCCGCGTGGGAAACAACTGCTGAGTCTTCCCTGCCTCCATGTCGTCCCATTCCTAGGCCTCGCCGTCGTCCACCGCCCTGGTGCTCTCGGCGCAGTGTGGTCAACATGGTCAAGGAACGACTTCCATCAGACATGGACTGTACGTGGAGAGGCTGACAGCTGGGTCCATGGACGCAGCAAGGAAGTGTCTCCTTATTACGCGGAAAATAATGATTCCTCCACCTGACAGTTGGGACCCACCGGACAGGCCACTGTATTTCGTGAAAAAAATGTTTCCCCCTGACTGCTAGGACCCACCAGCTACATCTTCGCATGCAAGGAAGTGCGTTCGGGCAAAAAAAACGATTCACCCCCTGACTGCTGGGACCGACCAGCTACATCTTCGTAGGCAAGGAAGTGCCTGATAGTCGGGACCCACCTGGTCGAAGCGTACGTAGCGTTATCATTCTGTTCACGAATGTGTACGTACATATTGGTCGATGTAGAGGCGTGCACGTGTCGTAGTAGAGGCGCGCACGTAGCATTTTCACGTACGTACACCGGCTAGGGTGCAAGAAAGAACATACGGCCACGTATGTGTACATACGGGCGGGGTGTCGAATGCCTACTCGCGCATATGTACGGCCAGGGCTTGTGTACATGGCTGGGTCAGAACGGAGAAACGGCGTCGTCGTCGTGTTCATGGGGAGGCAACGGAATGCTCGTGTTCATGGGGAGGCAACAGAATGCGTCGTTTCATCGGGAGGGCTTGGATGGAACAGGCGATGGAAACGAGGCCTGGCGTACCGCAGAACGGAGGAAACGGTCTTGTGTTCGACCGGCCACGTTTGAAAAGGGATCCTATTCATCGGGAGGGGTGTGGCGTACCGCAAAACGGAGGAAACAGACCTCCTACGGTCGAAACGGGGGTCCTGCTCATCGGGAGGGGTGTGGCGTACCGCAAAACAGAGGAAACGGACTTGTGTTGGAGCGCTACAGTCGAAACGGGGGTCCTGTTCATCGGGAGGGGTGTGGCGTACCGCAAAACAGGACTCCACAGGATACTGTTCATCTCCACCGTCGACCTCCTCCAGCCTCCACGGGCTCCTGTTCATCCAGCCTCCACGGGCTCATGTTCATCCATCCTCCACCACACACTACTCCACCGGCTACTGTTCTACCACCCCTCCACCGTCTACTATTCATCCAGCCCTCCACACCATGGGGTCCTGTTCAACCACCCCTCCAGGGGCACCCCTCCACCGTCTACTGTTCATCCAGCCCTCCACACCACAGGGTCCTGTTCAACCACCCCTCCACCGTCTACTGTTCATCCAGCCCTCCACACCACGGGGTCCTGTTCATCAACCCCTCCACGAGCACCCCTCCACCATGTACTGTTCATCCAGCCCTCCACCACACCACGGGGTCCTGTTCATCCAGAGGCAACGCCACCGCTCACTGTTCATCCAACCCCCCCCCCCCCCCCCCCCCCCCCCCCCCCCCCCCCCCCCCCCCCCCCCGGCAACGCTCACTGTTCATCCCATTGATCGGCTTCAGTTAGCAGCAGTAGCAAAGGAATCGCTCGATCGGGTTCAGTTAACAGCCATCGATCGATCGCTCGGGTTCAGTAATGCTTAGCCTGCAGTGCAATCGCTCGGGTTCAGTTAGAGCCCAACGCCTCGCTCGGTTTCAGGTAGAGCCAATGCCTCGCACACATGCGCGTACGTGTACGAGAGAAACGCGCATCGCTCGGCCCCTGACCTCCCACTGTAACCGGGAACTCCCCGAAATTTTCCTCCCCCTCGCTTCTACCACGGTTTTTTCCGTCATGGACGGCCCAAAGAATGTCATGCAGCTGCGTCTCCGGCCCGCCCAGGACGAAAAGCCCATTTTCTGTCATGATTTTTTGTCATAGAAGTAGGAGCCCACCACATCTATGATGATACCGGGTTTTGTCACAATTATCGTCATAGAAGTGTCATATGTATGACAGAAAATTTTTTCGTTCGACCCAAAATGTCACGGATGTGTCTTTTTTTTGTAGTGCAAGTTTAATATTTGAATTATGAACATAGGAAATGTCGTACTCGGACGATGAAAGTCTCCCGGGGGAGTGCGACTGGTGCCACGACGACCGGGGTTTCCGCGACAGGCCTCACCTGCACGAACAACATTAAGCTCAAGGAGGCGTTCGATTGTGATAGGGTAAGCTACGACGCAAAGTGTTTTTTCATAATTAAGCTCGACTGCTACTACTTCAACGTGTAATTTTCGTATTTTACAATTTGACTAGCTTATCCCATGCCATGCAAGACGCTATGTCTTGGAGAGGATGGGTTTTGAAGATCATGAGAGGAATGAAACAAAGAAATTAACCTAAGGACCCATCATGGTATGGATTTTGAGGTTAATCTATACAATTCTGAGAGCGTATCCCATTTTGGTTGCTCGGGTTGGGAAGCACTTTGCAATATGTATGATTTTCAAGAGGGTATGTTTGTCACCATGGATCTTCATGATCCGGACATCGACCAAGACAATTTGGACATTTGGGTCCTTGTTCATACGCTTGCAATTCTACAGCTATGTGAGTTTCTCAAACATAGTTATTAACTAATTTATATTGTTCATTTCAAAATAGTTGACAGTTTATTTTAATTGACAGCTTATTTTCATTGTTCAAACAATGTGCGGAACATGGTAGACAGAACCTACTACACCGATGGCTCTCAGTTAACTTATCAGGAGAAAAATCATCTGGTCACATTTTGTACTGACATTGAGAATTACAATATCTATAATAAAACTCCTTCACATTATGGTCAATACGTGCCACTAGTGCATGTGTTGAACTATGGTAACATCCATGGAGATGTCATGGTAAGATTTTTTTTACTATTACGACATTCGTGCATCTTTTGCACAAATTCTTTTAAAACTTAACTACATTGCTAACTACGAAGTTATTACTATGTTTTTCAACAGAAAATCCCGGATGATTGTGTGCCTCATCTAATGTATCAGAAAGGTCGCCTTAATGTTTTGAACATACAGCCAGGTCGTCCTACGAATTTCACCTGTCCATATCGGATTTCTAAAAGAGGTGGAGACATGAAAATCACAGAATGGAAAAAATGTATGGACAGTCGTAAGGAGGTACTTGGAAGCAACGTTGTGAGAAAGGCAAGAATTGGAGACAGGATAATCTCCATTCTCCATAATGGAGAGTCAGGGGCTATCTTGTTTTATGCTATTTTACCTAAGAGAATATAGTAGGTCCTAAGAGAATGTAGTAGGTCTTATGAGGTACAATATTTATTACATGGTACAATGTGTTAGAGTTGATGATGAGGAGTAGTTATGATTATGACTAGTGACCAACTTGCTATGTGATGTGTCATTGATGAAAACGATGATCATGAGGAGGTGTTATATGACAATGATGTATTATGATGATAAGTTGTTAATGATATGATGACGATGATGAAGATGATGACGATGATATTTATTATATCATTCGGTGAAAGAACCACAGATTAGTTTCAAGTGGATGTCCATGCTGTAGGATCGAAAGTATGTCTAGAGGGGGGTGATTAGACTACTTGACCAAATAAAAACTTAACCTTTTCCCAATTTTAGTTCTTGCCAAATTTTAGCTAATTTAGGACAAGTCAAGCAATCATCACATAATTTAAGCAAGCATGCAAAGAGTATATAGGCAGCGGAAAGTAAAGCATGCAACTTGCAAGAATGTAAAGGGAAGGGTTTGGAGAGATCAAACGCAATTGGAGACACGGATGTTTTTCCCGTGGTTCGGATAGGTGGTGCTATCCTACATCCACGTTGACGGAGACTTCAACCCACGAAGGGTAACGGTTGCGCGAGTCCACACAGGGCTCCACCCAAGGGTAACGGTTGCGCGAGTCCACACAGGGCTCCACCCACGAAGGGTCCACGAAGAAGCAACCACCCACAAAGGGTCCACGAAGAAGCAACCTTGTCTATCCCACCATGGCCATCGCCCACACAGGACTTGCCTCACTAGCGGTAGATCTTCACGAAGTAGGCGATCTCCTTGCCCTTACAAACTCCTTGGTTCAACTCCACAATCTTGTCGGAGGCTCCCAAGTGACACCTAGCCAATCTAGGAGACACCACACTCCAAGAAGTAACAAATGGTGTGTAGGTAATGAACTCCTTGCTCTTGTGCTTCAAATGATAGTCTCCCCAACACTCAACTCTCTCTCATAGGATTTGGATTTGGTGGAAAGAGGGTTTGAGTGGAAAGCAACTTGGGAAGGCTAGAGATCAAGATTCATATGGTAGGAATGGAATGTCTTGGTCTCAACACATGAGTAGGTGGTTCTCTCTCAGAACAAATGAGTTGGAATGGTGTGTGTGTTCTGATGGCTCTCTCCTCGAATGAGAAGAAGGTGGAGGGGTATATATAGCCTCCAAACAAAATCCAACCGTTACACAGTTTTCCAATCTCGGTGGGACCGAATCAATAAACTCGGTCGGACCGAAAATGTAAACCTAGTGACCGTTAGTGATTTTCAGTGGGACTGACATGCAACTCGGTAGGACCGATGTGGTTAGGGTTTGGGCATAACGTAATCTCGGTGAGACCGATTACACAAACTCGGTGAGACCGAAAATGGTAATTAGCTAACCAAAGAGTTGGTCAGGCAAACTCAGTGGGACCGATTTGCTCTTTCGGTGAGACCGAGTGGAACTCGGTGAGACCGAAAAGGTACAAAGGGGAAACACTGAGTTTACATTGCAATCTCGGTGGGACCGATTCACTCTTTCGGTGGGACCGAAAAGTTACGAAAGGGAAACAGAGAGTTTGCAACCCCATCTCAGTGAGACCGAGATCCCTATCGGTAGGACCGAATTGCTAGGGTTTGGCAGTGGCTAATGACAAGTGAAACTCGGTGGCACCGGATAGGAAGAATCGGTAGGACCGAGTTTGGCTTAGGGTTTAGGTCATATGTGGATATGGGAAAGTAGTTGAGGGTTTTGGAGCATATCACTAAGCACATGAAGCAAGAGGCTCATTAAGTAACACCTCATCCCTACTTGATAGTATTGGCTTTTCCTAAAGACTCAATGTGATCTTGGATCACTAAAATATAAAATGAAGAGTCTTGGGCTTTTGAGCTTGAGCCAATCCTTTGTCCTTAGCATTTTGAGGGCTCCACTTTCACATACATGCCATGCCAATCATTGAGCTTTCCTGAAATAATCATCTCGGAATAGTATTAGCTCAATGAGCTATATGTTGTTTTGAATTACCAAAACCACCTAGGGATAGTTGCACTTTCAATCTCCCCCTTTTTGGTAATTGATGACAACATATAGATCAAAGCTTCGACAAATGATAATAAGCATGAAATATATCGTCGCTTTGAGAATTATGTGATAAGTAAGAGCTCCCCCTAAATTTGTGCATATTTAAGATTTGCTTTGGACTGCAAATGCACAAAGAGTTAGAGTCATGGGTTACTCTTCCATGTCACATACATCTTGGTGGAGCGCTTAAAATGATAAGAATGAAATACATGCACTCATCACCAAGAAAAGTGAATGATCACACAAGATAGATAAGATGATAATATTAAGCAAACATTAAGTGTAGCTTATGATCAAACACATGATCATCAATGTCTCACAAATAATGACGTAGTATCTCAGGCACTCAAAAGCAAACAAGAAAAACCACCAAATAATGCAAGAGAGAAAAGCAACACTCTCTCTCTCTCGAAGCCTATGATCTATACATCTTCTCCCCCTTTGGCAACAAGTTACCAAAAAGTTCCTAGAAAATGCATAGTACTAGATCGACGCTCAGGCTTGATCTTCAGGTGGTGGTGAAGTCCGGATCACTCCAAGGACGAAGGCTTCTGTAGATGCTGAAGTAGTCGCTGGAGTTGGAGCTGAAGTAGATGCTGGAGCTGGTGCTGAGGTGGTGGCTCTTGTGTCGGCAACTGGCATGGCAGATGACCTCGGGCCTCGTGGCACTCTGGCAAAGGCATGAGTGGTAGTCCTGCCTTTCCTCTCCTGCATGTCCTCCTGGAGCTGCTCCACTGCGGACTGAACTTCTGTTACCTTGACATCCAGGTCATAGAACTTCTGTTCCATGATTCTCTCTAGGCTCTGCTGATTCTGAGTGAGGGTGGCCAGACTTTGCTCAATCCTCAGCGTGGATGCAATCAAGTAACCAAGCTGCTCTTGTTTGGTCTTCAAGAAGTATTCAGATGCCTCCTCTTGGGTAGGCATCTTGGCAGCTTTCTCCTTCCTCGCCTTCTCCTTCTTTGCAAATGCTTGGGCAGATGATGGCTCGTTCTCAGTCATGACAACTTGATTGTCCTCAAAATCTGGACGGATGGGTAGGTGTTCCTTGTCCAATAGATATATGCCCGTGCCCATCTTGGAGTTGATGAGCTCCTGAATCTGAGGGGCATATCCGCAGCTCCTCTTCTGATCTGCTGCAGTCCTCTTGATAGTTTCCACTATGAGGCTCATCACCTTAAACTTCTGAGGCACATCAAACACATGTAGCAAGTTGATAGCATGGCCTCTGATCATCTTGTGATCTCCAGACTTAGGCAATAAGGTATGCCTTAGTATCCAATTGATCGTCGGGAGCCCTGACAGAAGGTAATGCACAGAGCCAAACTTGAAGGTGTCAAGAGCTTCATTGGGAATTTCCTTATACATATTGGACATGGAGTTATGGTCCATCTTCTTCTTGGCATAGATATCAAAGTCATCATCTTGCTCCTCTAGGGCATTAATGATCTGTGCCCACTCAGCCATTGTGGATTGGTACCTTGTACCTTCAGACATCCATGTGATCCTCCCATCTGGATAAAAGTGTGCCGTGGAGTAGAACTACATGATTTCCTCATTCCACTTTGTGAGCTTCTGCCCAACAAAGTCAGCTACTCCACAAGCATGAAAGCTGTCATATACTCCTGGGTAGTGTTCCTCCTTCTCCCTCATGTAGGTCCAGTCAACCCATCTCATGTCACAGACAATTGGCTTCTTATCTAGCAAAACAGTCTCATAGAAATCCTGCTGCTCCTTGGTGTGAAACCTGTAGTCCACGGCAGTCCTTCTCCTTGAAGCATACGGGTCTGCTTCTCTCTAGTTCCTCAGCCCTGAATCTCTCCTGAGCTTCATATCCTCAGCCACAGGATGAGCATCGTTGTGGTCTGGGATCTTGGGATTTAGCTTTCTCAGGACATTCTCCTCCTCATCCTCAGCAACAGTCTCAGGCACTGGAGCCTTGTTCTTCTCAGCTACAGGAATGATCCTTGTATTTCTCTTAGGTTTTGGCTTGGAGGCAGCTTTGGGCTTAGATGCAGTAGCCCCTGACCTTATGGCATCACCCATCAGCTTGGGTGCCTTGGGTGCTGGTGCAGCTACCTCTTCTTCCTCTTCTTCTTCCATGATGGAAGCTTTTCCAAGCACTCTAGCCACAGTCTTCTTCACCCTCTCCTTTCTTTTCTTGCCCTCAGCTGCAACTGGCTCTTGGGGAGTGGGCTTCTCAGTTGAGGCTCTTGCCTTTGACATGGGCTGCCTGCCTGCTGGCCTTTTGATTTTCAGACCTGGCTTAGTGCCTTGAGCTGGCTCAGTTCTCTTGGAAGTGGCCTCTTCCTCTGCCATATAGTCCTCATCTTCGGAATCTGAAGTCCTCTTCTTCCTTTGTCTCGTGGCAGCCTTTGGCAAATTGCTAGGAGTGCTCCTGCTGCCTTCATCAGATGAACTGGAGGGACTAGTGCCCTCACTCATCACCACTTGCTGCTCTGACATATTTTGGCTATCACTTTGATCAGACATGCTGCAAACTGACTGTTGACCCTGTGAATAGATTATAAATGAGATAGAAAAGATGAGCATCACAAAATGCAGAGTATTTTTGCAAAAGAATGATCCAAAAACTTAGTTTTAGTTTCCCACTGAAATCATCTCGGATCTACCGATTTTCAAACTCGGTGATACCGAAGCAGCTTTGGAACCTAAACTAGTGAACTCAGTAGGACCGAGTCACAGTTCGGTGGCACCGAGACTGCTAGGGTTTCACTGAGTTCAAAAATCGGTCACACTGATAAGTAATTCTCGGTCAGACCGAGTCTCACTTGTGCAATGGCAAGAGCCAAATCGGTGGGACCGAGTTTTTCAACTCGGTGGGTCCGAGATGGTTTCGGCGGAAACCTAACCCTAAAATTTTCGAATCAAACCTAATCTACGGGCATTTTGACTGGATAGGAGTGTTTCAATCGTGGCAAGAATCATGAAGAACATAATGTGCTAGGAATTGGACGGGGAATAGCACTGTGATCAAGTCCATACCCTAGTTCGGCGGAGACTTGCTACGGCGGCAACGGCGGGGCAGAATTCCCGTTGTCGGCGACGGAGATCAGCGACTGGAGGCTACTGGCGGCGAGAAGACGATCCAGAGACCACAAGGGCAGAGCAGGCTATCGCGTGGGCGAAGGGGTTCGGAGAAATTTCCAAATTTTGCCCGTGACTATATATAGCCCGACTCTGTCGGTGTGACCGAGTGGAACAACTCGGTGGCATCGAGATTCATAACTGTGTGCAGTTACTGAAACTCGGTGTGACCGAAAGGTTCAAATCGGTTGCACCGAGATCGAAAACCTAGATCAACTTAATGATCTCGGTAGGACCAAAAGTGGAGTATCGGTCAGACCGAGAATCATAAAGAGGTTTTGGAAGTTTAAGTCTATGACGAATCGGGGACCCCGAGCGCTCCTCACACAGAGTGGTTCGAATCTGACTTGATCAAATTTTGTGATGCAGCATGAATAGAGTTTGAGACGAGAAGAGCATAGATAGCTAGAGGAGGTTCTTAGGCATTCTTGTCCATCCACTTGGCAAAAGAAGATAAAACCAAACAATCAAAACAACAAGTGGATGTCCTCGAATGAGTAAAATGTGCAACCAGCATGCTCACACAATAAGATGGCAAATGAAAAATGTGACAAGGCATGCACAACCAATTCTAGCATCTATCAAGCAATTTGCGATGACTAGGTCATCTATATATGAGTATATTGACTTAGGAGTCAAGTGAGAGCACTTGATCATAGGTCATACTCATCGTTTAAGCTCAAGTGGGGTTACCACTTTTACATAAAGCATTGTTTTATTCACATCTTTAGAGTTGCTTTAGCTCAAGTCTTAGAGTAGAGCTCCCCGTAGATGTGATATCCCCCTTAAGAGGGATGAACTAACCTTGGGTTTTGTCGATGATGACTTCATGTAGATATTGAAGATGTGGATGCTCAATGTTGATGTAGATCTCTTGGAGCTATCCATTTGAGTGAATTGCACTTTCAATACCTTGTCCCTTGTCTTACCAACAAGAGGGTTTGTGACTCCTTGAACTAGTGCAAGATGTGGAAGTTGATTGTGCTCGTTCTTGCCAAAATGATAAGAGTGAAGTATGTTGGCGGAGTCACCCTCAAGAACTCTCTAGTTCTTCTTCTTTTGGATCCACACCATCTTGATGGGAATCCTTGGAGTTGTAGTCGTACTTGATGAGGTGGAGCTTGAAGTAGTCTTGGGAATCCACTTGACTAAGGTCTTAGGAGCTTCTTCAAATGCATCAATTTCCTCTTGAAGCGTGTCCTTGCCTTTTTGCTTGTAGTCTTGTGGTGGAAGATCATCTTGAGCATGTGTCCCCTTGAAAGAAGTATCATACTTCTCTTGTTGAAGAACAAACTTTGTCTTGGGGTATTGATCTTTTTCCCACTCAACTCCATTGGCATTGAACTTTCGTTCAAAACCAACACCTTGATTCCTCCGGTGCATTCCTTGCTTGCGCACAATTTCCTCGAATTGCTTACTCCCGGCAAGGCTTTTGTACACTCCTTTCTCTATAATTCCCTTCAATAAGCTATTTTCTTGCTAAAGTGTAACTTGGCTAAGAGAATCATTAGTGGAATCAAGAGAACTACTAGAAGCAACAATATTGGATTTAGCATGATCATTGTTACTACTGGAGGAAGAATCTTTCTTGTTAGAATTGACTTGAGGCACGTAAGTGGATAAGAGTAAACGCTTGGCAATGTAAGAAGAACTTTTCTTGCGGAGATCATCATTGATTGCTTTTAAGAACTCATGCTCTTGCTCAAGATTGAGCTTTTCAAAGCGTAATTTCTCATGAGCTCTTAAAAGTTCTCGATGATCTTCGAAGATAGTGTCATGAGCTAACTTAAGAGTTTTTAGTTCTTTAGTTAGAGCCTCAATCTTCTCCTTATCATTGTCATTTGTTTTATCTTGATTAGCATGTTTAATTGCCATTCATCATAGTATTCATCACTAGAGTTTTCAACAAGCAAATCATCACCTAACAAGTCATCTTCATCACTATTGAAATCAACATACTCGGGGTGTGTTACCTTAGGACCTTTGGCCATGAAGCATCTTCCAATTCCCTCACTTGGTGAGTCAAATATGTCGTAGGAGTTGGTTGACACAAGTGCTAGACTGGCAACACCTTCATCTTCAGTATCTTCGGAGCCAGAGTAATAACTTCTCTCGGAGTGGCTGTCGGAGTCGGAGCCGGATACCCATTCACCAACATGAGCTTGATGTCTTCGTCTTGTGTAGCTCCTTGATGATTTTTCCTTCCTTTCTGAATCCTTGCTTCTCTGTGAGTATCTTCGTTCATAACGATCATCTCTACTCCTTCTCTCTCTTGATGGTGATTCTTTGCTTCTTCTTTTTGGAGAATCTTCTCTTCTTTTGTAGGGAGCCGTACACTCATTTGAATAGTGTCCGGGTCTTCCACAATTGTAGTAGTTTCGCTCTCGACTAGAAGATCTTTTGTCATTGTAGGACCTTGACTTGAAGCTTCTATCTTTGCTTCTACTCTTGTAGAACTTGTTGAAGTTCTTCACCATTAAGCTCAATTCTTCATTGAAGTCTTGTTTCTCACTTGATGATGTAGGGGCTTCACATGAGGCTTTATAGGCGCCACTTGATTTGTTGTGAAGTTCCTCTTTATCCTTAAGTGACATCTCATGAGCAACAATTCTTCCAATCACTTCCGTTGGCTTGAGATCTTTGTAATTGGGCATCATTTGGATCAATGTGCACACGGTATCATATTTTCCATCCAAGGCTCTTAGAATCTTATTGATGATGAATTTATCGGTCATCTCTTCACTTCCTAAGCTGGCAATCTCATTTGTGATGAGAGCAAGCCTAGAGTACATTTCGGCGACACCTTCACCATCCTTCATCTTGAACTTGTCAAGTTGGCTTTGAAGCACATCCAACTTGGATTCCTTGACGGAGTCGGTACCTTCGTGCATATCAATCAAAGTGTCCCAAATTTCCTTTGCATTCTCAAGACGGCTGATTTTGTTGAATTCTTCAGGGCACAATCCGTTGAAGAGAATATCACAAGCTTGAGCATTGTATTGCAACATCTTCAACTCATCCGCGGTAGCTTCACGGTTTGGTTCTCTCCCTTCAAAGAAGTCACCTTGCAAACCAACACACACAATAGCCCAAACGGCAGGGTTATGTTCAAGAATATGCATTTTCATTTTATGCTTCCAACTAGCAAAATTAGTACCATCAAAGTAAGGACCTCTACGGTGATAATTTCCCTCGCTAGACTCCATACTCTCCTAGGTTGTGAAACCAAGGCTATGACCACCAAAAGCTATGGAGATCAAGCAAATGGAGACCGAAGCTCTGATACCACTTGTAGGATCGAAAGTATGTCTAGAGGGGGGTGATTAGACTACTTGACCAAATAAAAACTTAACCTTTTCCCAATTTTAGTTCTTGCCAAATTTTAGCTAATTTAGGACAAGTCAAGCAATCATCACATAATTTAAGCAAGCATGCAAAGAGTATATAGGCAGCGGAAAGTAAAGCATGCAACTTGCAAGAATGTAAAGGGAAGGGTTTGGAGAGATCAAACGCAATTGGAGACACGGATGTTTTTCCCGTGGTTCGGATAGGTGGTGCTATCCTACATCCACGTTGACGGAGACTTCAACCCACGAAGGGTAACGGTTGCGCGAGTCCACACAGGGCTCCACCCAAGGGTAACGGTTGCGCGAGTCCACACAGGGCTCCACCCACGAAGGGTCCACGAAGAAGCAACCACCCACAAAGGGTCCACGAAGAAGCAACCTTGTCTATCCCACCATGGCCATCGCCCACACAGGACTTGCCTCACTAGCGGTAGATCTTCACGAAGTAGGCGATCTCCTTGCCCTTACAAACTCCTTGGTTCAACTCCACAATCCTATCGGAGGCTCCCAAGTGACACCTAGCCAATCTAGGAGACACCACTCTCCAAGAAGTAACAAATGGTGTGTAGGTAATGAACTCCTTGCTCTTGTGCTTCAAATCATAGTCTCCCCAACACTCAACTCTCTCTCATAGGATTTGGATTTGGTGGAAAGAGGGTTTGAGTGGAAAGCAACTTGGGAAGGCTAGAGATCAAGATTCGTATGGTAGGAATGGAATGTCTTGGTCTCAACACATGAGTAGGTGGTTCTCTCTCAGAACAAATGAGTTGGAATGGTGTGTGTGTTCTGATGGCTCTCTCCTCGAATGAGAAGAAGGTGGAGGGGTATATATAGCCTCCACACAAAATCCAACCGTTACACATTTTTCCAATCTCGGTGGGACCGAATCAATAAACTCGGTCGGACCGAAAATGTAAACCTAGTGACCGTTAGTGATTTTCGGTGGGACTGACATGCAACTCGGTAGGACCGATGTGGTTAGGGTTTGGGCATAACGTAATCTCGGTGAGACCGATTACACAAACTCGGTGAGACCGAAAATGGTAATTAGCTAACCAGAGAGTTGGTCAGGCAAACTCAGTGGGACCGATTTGCTCTTTCGGTGAGACCGAGTGGAACTCGGTGAGACCGAAAAGGTACAAAGGGGAAACACTGAGTTTACATTGCAATCTCGGTGGGACCGATTCGCTCTTTCGGTGGGACCGAAAAGTTACGAAAGGGAAACAGAGAGTTTGCAACCCCATCTCGGTGAGACTGAGATCCCTATCGGTAGGACCGAATTGCTAGGGTTTGGCAGTGGCTAATGACAAGTGAAACTCGGTGGCGCCGGATAGGAAGAATCGGTAGGACCGAGTTTGGCTTAGGGTTTAGGTCATATGTGGATATGGGAAAGTAGTTGAGGGTTTTGGAGCATATCACTAAGCACATGAAGCAAGAGGCTCATTAAGCAACACCTCATCCCTCCTTGATAGTATTGGCTTTTCCTAAAGACTCAATGTGATCTTGGATCACTAAAATATAAAATGAAGAGTCTTGGGCTTTTGAGCTTGAGCCAATCCTTTGTCCTTAGCATTTTGAGGGTTCCACTTTCACATCCATGCCATGCCAATCATTGGGCTTTCCTGAAATAATCATCTCGGAATAGTATTAGCTCAATGAGCTATATGTTGTTATGAATTACCAAAACCACCTAGGGATAGTTGCACTTTCACATGCACTTGAAACTAGTCCACGGTTCTTTCACCCAGTGTTGTAATAACTCATTATGATGTAAAAACAACCTCTAAATTGTTGTTTTATGAAAACTTGTATAAAGGTGTATGAATAAAACATGAAATAAAAAAGAAATAAAATACGAAATAATAGTAGTAGCGCGTGCAGGGAGAAGAGCTACTAGTAATTACCAGTAGCGATATTTGGAGAAAACGCTCCTAATAAGTCGATATAGCAGTAGCGTGGGTTAACCCACGCTACTGCTAACCTTTAGCTGTAGCGACGTACCAGTAGCGCTCCCACCCGCGCTACTCATAGGCCTCAAACCCGCGCTCCTGCTAGGCCTTTCCCTAGTAGTGCATGTTTACAATAGTTTTATATGATTTTGGTATGATTTGATTAGAACTAACCCAAACTGATGCTGTTTTCAGCAGAACTACCGTGGTGTTGTTTTTGTGCAGAAATAAAAGTTCTTGGAATGCGATGAAAATCAACGAAGAATTTTTCTGGAAAATATAAAAAAATACTGGAACAAAAATCTACCGGAGGGGAGTCCCGTGGGCCCCACGAGGGTGGGGGCATGCCCACCCCCCTGGGCGTGCCCCTGTGCCTCGTGGACTACCCGTGGGGCCCCATGACTTGTTCTTGATACCAACCTCTCCTATAAATACCCAAACCTCCAGAAATAAACCCAGATCAGAAGTTCTGCAGCCGCAAGCCTCTGTAGCCATGAGAAATCAATCTAGGGCCTCTCTGGTGTTTGGGATCGTTGCAGAAATTAAATTTTTTCTACGCATCACCAAGATCAATCTATGGGGTAACTAGCAACGAGAGGGGAGTGCATCTTCAAACCCTTGAAGATCGCGAGTCGGAAGCGTTGCATGAACGAGGTTGGAGGAGTCGTACACGTAGCGATTCAGATCGCGGCCGAATCCGATCTAAGCACCGAACAACGGTGCCTCTGCGTTCAACACACGTGCAGCCCGGTGACGTTTCCTGCACCTTGATCCAGCAAGGAGGAGGGAGAGGTTGAGAAAGAAGGCTCCAACAGCAGCATGACGGCCTGGTGATGATGGAGTGGCAGTTCTCCGGCAGGGCTTCCCCAAGCTCACGCGAAGGAGGAGAGGTGTTGGGGAGGGGAGGGGCTGCGCCTTGGATGTGGTGCTGCAGCCCTCCCCTCGCCCCTCTATTTATAGGGAGAAGGGGGAAGGGGGCCAGCCCCTCTAGATGAGATCTACAGGGGGCGGCGGGCATTGGGGAGGGGGCTTGCCCCCCAAGCAAGGGAGGCGCCCCCCTTTAGGGTTCTCCCCAAACCCTAGGCACATGGGCCCTAGGGGGAATGGCGCCCAGCCCACTAGGGGCTGGTTCCCTTCCACCTACAGCCCATAAGGCCCTCCGGGGCAGGTGGACCCTCCCGGTGGACCCCAGGAACCCCTCTGGTGGTCCCGGTACAATACCGGTATACCCCCGAATATTTCCAGCGACCGTATGATGACTTCCCATATATAAATCTTCACCTCCGAACTATTCCGAACTCCTCGTGACGTCCGGGTCTCATCCGGGACTCCGAACAACATTCGGTAATCACATACAAATCTTCCTAATAACCCTAGTGTCATCGAACCTTAAGTGTGTAGACCCTACGGGTTCGGGAACCATGCAGACATGACCGAGACAACTGTCCGGCCAATAACCAACAGCGGGATCTGGATACCCATGTTGGCTCCCACATGTTCCATGATGATCTCACCGGATGAACCACGATGTCGAGGATTCAAGCAATCCCGTATACAATTCCCTTTGTTAATCGGTACATTACTTGCCCGAGATTCGACCGTCGGTATCCCAATACCTCGTTCAATCTCGTTACCGGCAAGTCACTTTACTCGTTGCGTAACACATCATCCCGTGACCAACCCTTAGTCACATTGATCTCATTACGATGATGTCTTACCGAGTGGGCCCAGAGATACCTCTCCGTCATACGGAGTGACAAATCCCAGTCTCGATTCGTGCCAACCCAACACACACTTTCAGAGATACCCGTTGTGCACCTTTATAGTCACCCAGTTACGCTGTGACGTTTGGCACACCCAAAGTATTACTATAGTATCCGGGAGTTGCACAATCTTATGGTCTAAGGAAAAGATACTTGACATTAGAAAAGCTTTAGCAGACAAACTACACAATCTTGCACTATGCTTAGGATTGGGTCTTGTCCATCACATCATTCTCCTAATGATGTGATCCCATTATCAATGACATCCAATGTCCATAGTCAGGAAACCATAGCCGTCTATTGATCAACGAGCTAGTCAACTAGAGGCTCACTAGGGACATGTTGTGGTCTATGTGTTCACACATGTATTATGATTTCCGGATAATACAATTATAGCATGAACAATAGACAATTATCATGAACAAGGAAATATAATAATAACCATTTTATTATTGCCTCTAGGGCATATTTCCAACAGTCTCCCACTTGCACTAGAGTCAATAATCTAGTTACATTGTGATGAATCGAGCACCCATAGAGTTCTGGTGTTGATCATGTTTTGCTCGAGGAAAAGGTTTAGTCAACGGATCTGCGACATTCAGGTCCGTATGCACTTTACAAATATCTATGTCTCCATTTTGAACATTTTCACGAATGGAGTTGAAGTGACGCTTGATATGCCTGGTCTTCCTGTGAAACCTGGGCTCCTTGGCAAGGGCAATAGCTCCATTGTTGTCACAGAAGAGAGTCATCGGGCCCGACGCTTTGGGAATAACTCCTAGGTCGGTAATGAACTCCTTCATCCAGATTGCTTCTTGTGCTGCCTCCGAGGCTGCCATGTACTCCGCTTCACATGTAGATCCCGCCATTACGCTTTGCTTGCAACTACACCAGCTAACTGCCCCACCATTCAAAATATACACGTATCCGGTTTGTGACTTAGAGTCATCCAGATCTATGTCGAAGCTAGCATCGATGTAACCCTTTACGACGACCTCTTCGTCACCTCCATAAACGAGAAACATATCCTTAGTCCTTTTCAGGTACTTCAGGATATTCTTGACCGTTGTCTAGTGTTCCATGCCGGGATTACTTTGGTACCTTCCTACCAAACTCACGGAAAGGTTTACATCAGGTCTGGTACACAGCATGGCATACATAATAGACCCTATGGCCGAGGCATAGGGGACGACACTCATCTTTTCTCTATCATCTGCCGTGGTTGGGCATTGAGCCGTGCTCAATCTCATACCTTGCAATACAGGCAAGAACCCCTTCTTGGACTGATCCATATTGAACTTCTTCAATATCTTGTCAAGGTACGTACTTTGTGAAAGACCAATGAGGCGTCTCGATCTATCTCTATAGATCTTGATGCCTAATGTATAGGCAACTTCTCCAAGGTCCTTCATTGAAAAACACTTGTTCAAGTAGGCCTTTATGCTTTCCAAGAATTCTATATC
This sequence comes from Triticum urartu, assembly GCF_003073215.2. Lineage (NCBI taxonomy): Eukaryota > Viridiplantae > Streptophyta > Magnoliopsida > Poales > Poaceae > Triticum > Triticum urartu. The sequence goes on from NC_053024.1 coordinate 39,766,040, forward strand.
ATTTCCCATCAATAGTATGTCATCCACATATAATATGAGAAATGCTACAGAGCTCCCACTCACTTTCTTGTAAACACAGGCTTCTCCATAAGTCTGCGTAAACCCAAACGCTTTGATCATCTCATCAAATCGAATGTTCCAACTCCGAGAGGCTTGCACCAGCCCATAGATTGAGCGTTGGAGCTTGCACGCCTTGTCAGCATTCTTAGGATCGACAAAACCTTCCGGCTGCATCATATACAATTCTTCCTTAAGGAAACCATTAAGGAATGTTGTTTTCACGTCCATTTGCCATATCTCATAATCATAGAATGCGGCAATTGATAACATGATTCGGACGGACTTCAGCTTCGCTACGGGTGAGAAAGTCTCATCGTAGTCAACCCCTTGAACTTGTCGATAACCCTTAGTGACAAGCCGAGCCTTATAGATGGTTACATTACCATCCGCATCTGTCTTCTTCTTAAAAATCCATTTATTTTCTATAGCTCGCCGATCATCGGGCAAGTCAGTCAAAGTCCATACTTCATTTTCATACATGGATCCTATCTCGGATTTCATGGCTTCCAGCCATTTGTCGAAATCTAGGCCCGCCATAGCTTCTTCATAGTTCGAAGGTTCACCATTGTCTAATAACATGATTTCCAGGACAGGGTTGCCGTACCACTCTGGTGCGGAATGTGTCCTTGTGGACCTACGAAGTTCAGTAGCAACTTGATCTGAAGTTTCATGATCATCATCATTAACTTCCTCTCTAGTCGGTGCAGGCACTGTCGTGGTTCTAAGACTGACAGTATAATAGGGGGTAGGAATGTAGAGGCAAGATCCTAGCTATGGAGGAGTTGTACGCATGAGTTTACGAGTTCAGGCCCTTCTCGGAGGAAGTAACAGCCCTACGTCTCGGAGCCCAGAGGCGGTCGACTGAATATATGTGTGTGAATTACAGAAAGTGCGAACCCCTGTCCCAGAGGAGGGGGGTGGCTTATATAGAGTGCGCTAGGACCCCAGTTACCCTCCGTTACACAGGGTTCAATGCTCATAAAGGAAAGGCGTTACTGGTAACGTCTAAAGTAAAGTGTTATAAATGCCCATAAAGCTATGGTTTATGTCCTGACCGTTGCAGAGTGGAGAGTTTCTCATCTTCTAGTGGTCGAGTTTCTTCAAGGTGGTCGAGTGAGCACATCTTCACGGTCGAGTGGATGATGGTTTTTCTCCGACTGCTTATGATTCTTTGTAGAGATGTCCCTGGGGGGGTATGTTGGATAGATCCATGACCCTACCCTAGGTACATAGCTTCATCATTAGCCCCCGAATGGATTAGGGTTTGAGTGACGAAGGAGTTGGGTACACTTCCGGCCCACTCTTTGTGCTATGAGTATATCTTGTTCCGGAACAAAGAGTTGAGGTGATGACGTCGACTCCTTTCTCAGTCGCCTCGGTCCATTCTTGGTTTTTGTCGAGTGAATTTTCGCGATAGAATTCCGAATGATGATGTTGAGGATGTTTGTCTTCAGTCTGACAGGTTGGCCTGCTCTCTGCGGATCTCGCGTGATTCAAATTTTGGGAAGTGCGCCAGATGGGCAGAGCCGAGGTTATCAGGACGGATTAGGAAGTCTCCTCGATCCCCGCGCCACCTTTTTCGCCACGTACCACGCACGCGACTGTTGCGGGATTTGTTTAGATCGTCTGGGTCCACCAGTCAGCCACTCGGCGAAAAGCCTTATAAAAGGTCCCGGACCAGGCCTCTGCTCCGCGCGCTCCCATTCTCTCCTCTTCTTCTCCCGATCTCTCCGCCACTCTCACTTCCGTCTCGTCGCCTGACCTCTGCTCGAGCTCGACCCATCACCGTGGGGAAGGAGAAGACGGTGGCGCTGGAACGTGCGAAGAAGGCGACCGCGAAGGCGAAGGGCAAGCGGACCAGCCGGGGCGGATCCTCGTCGAGGTCCGGCCTGCCGGCGGGCTGGATCCAGGGCGACCGGGTCCGCTCGGTAATCACCCAGGACGACCTCGACGACCTGGTGGAGGGGGACTGATCCCCCACAAATTGGCACGGCTCCCGGGGAACGAGACCGAGCCGCAGCCAAGGGAGGGTGAGCGTGTTCTCCTCGCCACCCATGTAGATCGCGGATTCTCATTTCCTCCCCATCCTTTCTTCCGGGGTTTTTTGCACTTCTTTGGGGCTCAGCTCCACCATTTCACTCCAAACACCATAGTCTACCTGGCTGCTTTCGTGTCGATGTGTGAAAATTTCCTGGGTTGTCGACCACACTGGGGTCTTTTCAAACACATCTTCACTTGCCGCTCCCAGTCGGTCAAAAAGCCCAAGTCGAGTGACGAGAGGACACGAGTGATCTAGATGTGCGGGGGTTTGGGGATCCAGACGAGGAGCAAGAGTACCTTCCCAGCCATGATCCTTCCCGACTCGGTCCGAAGCTGGCAGTCGACTTGGTTCTATTTCAAGGATCAGCCGACCCCGAGAAAGTCGAATGGACTTCCTCCCTTTTCCTTGGCTCGAGTGGAGAAGCCCGCCCCCCTGAAGGTAGTCCCAGAAGAGAAGGCATAGGTTAAGGTGTTGGTTGAGCGGGTCGTCCAACTTGTCCGTGATGGGGTGACCGAGATGGACCTGCTGGAGGTCTTTCTCGGTCGATGCATCCAACCGCTTCAGGCGCGTGATCATCCGATGTGGATGTACTCTGGGCTCGAGAATTCCACTCGGATCCATCCGGAGCATGTCAGCGAGGATATCTTGGAGAAGTGGTTGATGGGGATCACCGGCAACAAAGACAACCCCCAGGGGGTCTAGGAGGGTGATTCCATTCGACAACTCGCACCAGCCGGAGCAGGTATAATTTTGTTTTGTCAAGTATCTTTACGATTCATCGTGTGATATCTCGTTTAGGGTCGATTGAATTTCTTTTGATCGTTGTCTTTTCAGGCCCTAATCGACATGTACTCAATGCCGAACGGAGTGCAGGAACCAGACGCCGAGGAAGAAGCGAGCGGGGGCGAGAGCGGCGAGGAGCATTCGGATGCCAAGGAGGACGAGGAGAGCGACGAATCGTCTGAAGGTGAAGAGGTCGACTCGCCTCCTCACAAGGAGAGGAGATCCAAAAGTGCTCACGACCCGGCGAGTGCTCCAGACTTGACGGCCGCGCCGATTGGTCAATCTTCAAAGCGTCCCAGGACGTCTTCCCCAACGCCGACTGAGAAGGCTCCAAAGCAGTCCAAAGTTGCACCGCCGAAAGCGTCGAAGGCCACCTCCTCCAAACCGCCAAAAGCTTTGCCCAGGATCAAAGTGACTGTTCCCACTATATCTGGGTAACCATCTGACTTGTCCTTTTCATCAATTCGATTACTAGATGCAACCGATTGAACGTGGGCCTTTGCAGTGCCGCTACGTCAGGAACCTCTTCTTTCGAGTACCGGGACGAGGAAATGGAAGATGCGGTGACCTCCAACCCAGGTATACACTCTTGCTATTTTGTTCTTGATTCTTTGGTCGATTTTGTTCGTGTGGTTCACTTGGAGTCGAATGATCTGCCTTGAAGCTCCACCCAATGTCATAGATCTTCCAGACGACGACGAAGATGTGGCTCTTAAGCCCCGGAAGAGCAATAAGGTAGCAGCTGGCAGGATGGCTCGGCAAGAAGCACCTCCCGTCCGTCAACCTGAAGATGCGGGCAGGGCCTCTGTGACCTTTGCTGCGCCCTTGTTGAGTGGGCATCCCGTACCGTCGACTGCACCTGTGATTCCTTCAGCTATCCAACTCCATGTCACGGAGCTCCAAGCCACCGCAGCTGGGTCGTCTGCCCACTTTTTCACCAGCTACCCCGTCCCAGACAACCAGTCGGAAGTGGCTGTGGAAGCCATCCGACAAGCTGACATGATGATGGAGTGGGTGAAGATAGTGCATGAGAACAGCCAGGCTGCCTACGGCGCCAGTGCTGCTCTTCGGGCCAATATCCAGGTGAGTAGACTTTCCGACTATTTTTGTTCTATGAAGAAATGTTACTCGAAAAATCTTCTTCTGCACGATCTCCTGTTGTTTGCGCCAAATTAGAGCACCCACTAGGTGTTTTGTTGTTTTTGGTAGTTTTGCTCTTCCACTCGGTCTGGGCGAGTGGGGTCAGAACCGGTGGGGGCACGCTAAGTGCACCCACTGGGTGTAGTCCCCGAGACCACGGTCGACTGCTTGCAGTCGACTAGGGTCTGAGTTCTTTCTTTTCGTTTTTACTCCTTGTACTCGACTCCGGCGGGCCGGTCGAGTAGGATCCGAACCGGTGGGGGCACGCCAAGTGCACCCACTGGGTGTAGTCCCTGAGACCGCAGTCGACTGCTGGTACTCGACTGGGATCTGAACAACCTTTTTTCTTTTTATTTTTGGTCCAGGAGGACCGAACGAGTTGAGCCTTAGTCAGCGGGGGCACGCCAAGTGCACCCGCTGGGTGTAGCCCCTGAGACTACAGTCGACTGTGTGCAGTCGGCTGGGGTCTAGATGAACTTCTTTAGGTTTTATTAACTCGGAAGTGAACCACCTTTGATCTTATCGAATGATCCGTCTTTTGCCTTCTGCAGAAGTCTTGTACTCTTATTTCCAAATTTCCTGAACTTGAGGAGAAGCAGAGGCAACTCAACTTAGACTTGGAATTGGCCCAGCAGAATTTGAAAAAAAGCTCAAGATGAGGCCGCTGGTATGGAAGGTAACTGATTGTCGACTGACTTTCAATATATCTATTTGATCTCTTCATTGATTTGATTGCTTCTTTTGCAGAGAAAATGAAGTTGGCTCTGGAGAAGAAGGACGCGGACCTTGCCGCCACGCAAAAAGCAGCCCAAGACTAAACCGCTCTCGCAGACCAGAAGCTTGCCTCAATCGAAACATTGGAAGGAGAGGTGAACAAACTGAAATCTTGTCTTAATGATGCTAACCGCGAAGTGACCAGTATGTAGAAGGACAAGGTCGTCCTGAATGAAAAGTTGGAATCTGCAATCCGCAAGAGGAATGACACAGAAGCTTATCTAAGGACTCTCGCAAAGAAGCTTTATCTCGCGCTGGAAGGTATTTCTTTTAATCCGACTATGTTGATGCTTGCGATCGGATATTGCTCGGTCGATTGACTAACTTTTGGCTGCAGAACTCTGCCAAGACTTCGACGAAGAAACTGGGAGGGTCGAGACGGGTCTGGACCCTATCGCTTCCCCAATCTGTGACGAAACTACGATGAATGTGCTCCGACTGGTGTCCCGTATCGCCAGCGCCACAAGCTACCTCGCGCGCCTGAAGGAGGTTGTCTCTCGAATCGACTCATCACTTTGGCCGGGGGCGACGCTTCAGAATGACCTGGAGTCCCTGATGACTCGACTGAACGAAATCCCTGACCGAGTGCAAGAATGGAAGAAATCCTCCGCCTTGTGTGGTGCTGACGTGGCACTGTCCTAGGTGCGAGTCCATTGCGAGGAGGCTCGTGAGGACAAGCTGGCTGCGATCGAAGTTGCTAACACCAAAAAGCACGATTTCCAGTCCTTCATGGAGACCTTCATTGCTGCTGCCACTTGGATCCCCGATGGGATCGACCTGGACTCATTCGTGGAGCCTGCCAGCCCTCCTCCGGCCAAGTGAACAAACTTATGAAACTTGAATCCGCTTTAAATTTGCCTCGGAATGCCGAGTGATTGCTGTAACCGTTGAACTCCTTCGGGTTTGATGCGCGAGTACTTTTGATTTACTGCTTGGAACTTTTAGGATTTATTTGAATTTGGTTTACTTTCGAATGTGCTTGTGTTTGCCTTTGAATGGACTTCGTTCACTGCTCGGAATGCTTCGTCGTCCTTGCGGATAGGGACGGAGCGGACGTTGTATTTGTGTCGTAGCTCCGAAGGAGAAGGTTGCAGTCGACCTGCACCTCGTCGTCCTTGTGGATAGGGATGGAGCGGACGTTGTATTTGTGCCGCAGCTTCGAGTACTGGACTACAGCTAAGCCTCTTAGTGAGAGAACTTAGGCGAGTGCTGGACTGCAGCTAAGCCCCCGAGTGGGAGGATTGCTCTCCACTCGGTAGGATTTTTTCAAACTTAGGCGAGTACTGGACTGCAGCTAAGCCTCTTAGTGAGGGAACTTAGGCGAGTGCTGGATTGCAGCTAAGCCCCCGAGTGGGAAGATTGCTCTCCACTCGGTAGGATTTTTTCAAACTTAGGCGCGTACTGGACCACAGCTAAGCCTCTTAGTGAGAGAACTTAGGCGAGTGTTGGACTACAGCTAAGCCCCCGAGTGGGAGGATTGCTCTCCACTCGGTATGATTTTTTCAAACTTAGGCGAGTACCGGACTGCAGCTAAGTCTCTTAGTGAGAGAACATAGGCGAGTGCTGAACTGCAGCTAAGCCCCCGAGTGGGAGGATTGCTCTCCACTCGGTAGGATTTTTTCAAACTTAGGCGAGTACTGGACTGCAGCTAAGCCTCTTAGTGAGAGAACTTACGCGAGTGCTGGACTGTAGCTAAGCCCCCGAGTGGGAGGATTGTTCTCCACTCGGTAGGATTTTTTCAAACTTAGGCAAGTACCGGACTGTAGCTAAGTCTCTTAGTGAGAGAACTTAGGCGAGTGCTGAACTGCAGCTAAGCCCCCGAATGGGAGGATTGCTCTCCACTCGGTAGGATTTTTTTCAAACTTAGGCGAGTACTGGACTGCAGCTAAGCCTCTTAGTGAGAGAACTTAGGCGAGTGCTGGACTGCAGCTAAGCCCCCGAGTGGGAGGATTGCTCTCTACTCTGTATGATTTTTTCAAACTTAGGCGAGTACTGGACTCCAGCTAAGCCTCTTAGTGAGAGAACTTAGGCGAGTGCTAGACTGCAGCTAAGCCCCCGAGTGGGAGGATTACTCTCCACTCGGTACATTTTTTTCAAACTTAGGCGAGTATCGGACTGTAGCTAAGTCTCTTAGTGAGAGAACTTAGGTGAGTGCTGGACTGCAGCTAAGCCCCCGAGTGGGAGGATTGCTCTCCACTCGGTAGGATTTTTTCAAACTTAGGCGAGTACCGGACTGTAGCTAAGTCTCTTAGTGAGAGAACTTAGGCGAGTGCTGAACTGCAGCTAAGCACCCGAGTGGGAGGATTTCTCTCCACTCGATAGGATTTTTTTCAAACTTAGGCGAGTACTGGACTGCAGCTAAGCCTCTTAGTGAGAGAACTTAGGCGAGTGCCGAACTGCAGCTAAGCCCCCGAGTGGGAGGATTGCTCTCCACTCGGTAGGATTTTTTTCAAACTTAGGCGAGTACTGGACTGCAGCTAAGCCTCTTAGTGAGAGAACTTAGGCGAGTGCTGGACTGCAGCTAAGCCCACGAGTGGGAGGATTACTCTCCACTCGGTAGGATTTTCTTTCGAACTTAGGCGAAACGGATTCGTGACTAAGCCCACCCACTGGGGGATTTCAGAAGTAAATAAGAACAACACAATCGAATGAGAGAACCACAAGCTCTTGTCTTTGATAAACAAATTACAAAAGGTGTTTCTTATTACATTTTATTCGAACGAGTGCTTAAGTATAAAAGGGACGGAGCAGCTCCGCGTTCCAAGCCCGTGGCTCGTCTTTCTGATGCTCAACACTGTAAAGATGGTATGCTCCGTTGTGGAGAACTTTGGTGATGATGAAGGGGCCCTCCCAAGTCGGGCAAGCTTGTGTGGTTTCTGCTGATCCACTCGAAGAACCAGGTCTCCTTCTTGAAAGGCCCAACCCCTCACATTTCTGGCGTGGAATCGACGCAAGTCTTGCTGATAAATGGTCGAGCGGATCAAGGCCATCTCTCTTTCCTCCTCTAAGAGATCGACTGAATCTTGCCGGGCCTGCTCTGCTTCCGCTTCGGAGAAGATTTCAACTCGGGGTGCATTGTGGAGCAAGTCACTTGGCAGAACAGCTTCGGCTCCATAGACTAAGAAGAAAGGAGTTCGTCCAGTCGACTGATTAGGAGTTGTCCTTAAACCCCACAGAACTGACGGAACTTCATCAACCCAAGCACCTGCTGCGTGTTTGAGATCACGCATTAGTCGGGGTTTCAGTCCTTTGAGAATTAGGCCATTGGCTCTTTCTGCTTGTCCGTTCGACTGCGGGTGAGCGACAGAAGCATAGTCGACTCGAGTGCCCTGAGAGGCGCAGAAAGCTCTGAACGCATCGGAGTCGAAGTTCGATCCGCTGTTCGTGATGATGCTGTGTGGGACTCCATATCTGAATGTCAATTCTCTGATAAAACTGACAGCGGTGCTAGCATCAAGGTTCTTGATAGGCTTAGCTTTGATCCATTTGGTAAATTTGTCGACTGCAACGAGCACGTGAGTGAAGCCGCTTTTTCCGGTTCTCAGCGGTCCAACCATATCCAGTCCCCAAATAGCGAAGGGATAGACGAGGGGGATGGTCTTCAGGGCTGACGCTGGCTTGTGAGACATATCGGAGTAAAATTGGCAGCCTTCACATCTGTCGACTATATCTTTCGCCATTTCATTTGCTCGTGGCCAATAGAATCCAGCTCGGTATGCTTTAGCCACGATGGCTTGAGAGGACGCATGGTGACCACAAGTCCCCGAGTGGATGTCATTGAGGATCATTCGACCTTCTTCAGGTGTTATGCATTTCTGACCGACTCCAGTCATGCTTTCCCGGAGCAGCTACCCTCTTATCACAGTAAAGGCCTTGGATCGACGAACGATCTGTCGAGCCTCTTATACATCCTCTGGGAGCTCTTTCCTGAGGATGTACGCAATGTAGGGTACCGTCCAGTCGGGAGTAATGGCCAGAACCTCCATGATCAAGTCGACCATAGCTGGGACCTCGACTTCAGTCGGATCCGTGGCGCTCTTAGGTTGCGGGGGCTCTTCAGTGAAAGGATCTTCCTGAACTGTCGGCGTGTGAATATGCTCCAAAAACACATTGCTGGGAATGGCTTCTCTCTTGGAACCTATCTTTGCCAAGTCATCGGCTGCTTGATTTTTCAATCGGGGGATGTGGTGGAGTTCTAACCCCTCGAACTTCTTCTCAAGCATTCTCACCGCATTGCAGTAACCAGTCATCGCTGGACTTCTGACGTCCCACTCCTTCATCACTTGATTAACTACCAAATCTGAGTCGCCATAGACCATGAGGCGACGGACACCGAGTGAGATGGCCATGCGCGACCCATACAGGAGTGCTTCATATTCTGCTTCATTGTTGGAGGTATCAAAGTGAATCTGGAGGACATATCTAAGCCTGTCTCCTCGGGGGGATACCAGAACCACTCCAGCACCAGAACCGTTCAACATCTTGGATCCGTCAAAGAACATGGTGCAGTGCTCAGAGTGAACTTGAGTCGGCAGTTGCTGTTCGATCCACTCGGCGAGGAAATCTGCTATTGCTTGGGACTTGATAGCTTTCTTTGCCCCAAACTTGATATCTAAGGGAAGGAGTTCAATCGCCCATTTTGCCACTTGACCAGTTGCATCCATGTTGTGCAGAATCTCTAACAATGGAGCGTCGCTGACGACTGTAACAGAGTGATCTGAGAAGTAGTGTGCAACCTTCTTCGTGGTCATGTAAATCCCATAGACAAGCTTCTGATAGTGAGGATATCTCTACTTTGATGGGGTCAGGACTTCAGGAATATAATGAACTGGGCGTTGAACTTTGTAAACTTTTCCTTCTTCTTCCCGCTCGACCGTAAGTACTGTACTGACGACTTGTCCAGTGGCTGCTATATAAAGCAGTAGAGGCTCTTTGCTGATTGGAGCAGCAAGCACCAGCTGGGTGGAAAGCAGGGCTTTTAGCTCTGCAAATGCTGTTTCGGCTTCTGGGGTCCACTCGAACTTATCTGATTTCTTCATCAGTCGGTAAAAGAGGCAGCGCCTTTTTAGCGAGGCGAGAAATGAATCGACTTAGGGCGGCCAAGCAACCAGTAAGCTTCTGGACATCATGCACACGCACAAGGCGTTTCATTCGGAGTATAGCGCCTACCTTCTCTGGGTTAGCATCGATTCCTCGTTCGGAAACAAGAAAACCGAGTAACTTGCCGCCTGGAACTCCAAACGTGCACTTTGATGGATTGAGCTTGATATCATACATTCTGAGGTTGGCAAAGGTCTCAGCAAGGTCAGTTAGTAGGTCGGAACCTTTACGTGACTTGACCACAATGTCGTCCATGTATGCTTCCACATTCCGACTGATCTGAGTGAGCAGGCACTTCTGAATTATCCGCATAAATGTGGCTCCGGCATTCTTCAAGCCGAATGGCATTGTGACATAACAGAAGCACCCAAACGGGGTGATAAAAGTTGTCTTTATTTCGTCGGGTCCGTACAGACGGATCTGGTGTTACCCGGAGTAGGCGTCCAAAAAGGACAAACGCTCGCACCCAGCAGTCGATTCGACTATCTGATCGATGCGAGGGAGAGGGAAGTGATCTTTCGGGCAGGCCCAATTGATATGCTTGAAATCAATGCACATGCGGAGTGAGTCATATTTCTTTGGGACCATGACAACATTGGCTAACCACTCGGAGTGGTAAATCTCCCGGATAAACTCAGCTGCCAAAAGCCGAGCCACCTCTTCACCGATTGCTTTTCTTTTCTGGATGGCGGACCGTCGAAGATGCTCTTTGACTGGTTTCACCTTCGGGTCGACTCACAAACGATGCTCAGCCAGTCCCCTGGGAACACCTGGCATGTTAGAAGGCTTCCATGCAAAGATGTCCCAGTTCTCACAGAGGAACTTGATGAGCGCTTCTTCCTATTTGGAGTCGAGTGTGGTTGAAATGTGAGTCGGAGCTGCATTGGGATCCGTCGGGTGAATGTGAATCGACTTCGTCTTGCCAGAAGACTGAAATGCTGAATCTGTGGCTGGCTTCTTGTCTCGCAGCAAGTCACTAGGGTCTGCATTTTTTTGGTATTCTTGCAATTCTACCACAGCCATCTGGGCATCGGCGATCTTTGTGCCCTTCTGGAAGCACTCTTCCGCCTTCTTACGATTACCAAAGATAGTGATCACTCCTCTGGGACCAGGCATCTTCAGTTTGAGGTACACGTAACTAGGTCGAGCCATGAATCGTGCATAAGCTGGTCTGCCTAGAATTGCATGATACGCACTCTGAAAATCCACAACTTCAAACGTCAACTTTTCTTTGCGGTAATTTTTGGCATCATCGAAAACCACGTCGAGTGCAATCTGACCGAGGGATGCAGCCTTCTTGCCTGGAATGACCCCATGGAAACTCATATGGCTTTCGCTGAGTCTGGACATCGGAATGCCCATTCCTTTCAACGTTTCTGCATACAGAATGTTCAGGCCACTGCCACCGTCCATCAGGACCTTTGTCAGTCGAGTGCCTTCGACCACCGGGTTGACCACCAGTGCTTGCCTCCCAGGGGTGGCGATGTGTGCTGGATGATCAGACTTGTCGAATGTAATGGCAGTCTGTGACCATTTCAAGTAATGGGTGTCACTGGAGCGACCATGTTCACTTCTCTGTTGATGACTTTCAATCGACTTTTGCTCTCAACATCAGCAAAAATCATTAGAGTGGAATTCACCTGAGGATAACCATCATCATCATCCTCTCCTTCACTCTCAGCCTTTTCTGCCTCCTTCTCCTTTTCCTTGGGCTGTTTCTCTCGGAACTGCTGGACCAGGAGCCGACACTGTCGAGTGGTGTGCTTCGGGTAAATGAAATTACCTTCTTCGCCTTTTTTGGTGTGGATATGGCATGGAAGATCCAACACCTCATTTCCATCTTGATCTTTTACTTTCTTGGGGTTCCACGGCCCTTTGGGCTTCCCCTTGAACTTTCCTTGAACCACAGCCAAGGCTTCACCCGGAGCAGCCGGTTCGGCCTTGCGTTTCTGTTTTCGACTGGAGTTTCCTCCTCCGGCTTCGTGGGCGACTGCTTTGTGCTTGCCACTCCGGAGTCGCTCTTCCTCTTCACCATTGGCATACTTGGTGGCAATTTCCATCATCCGAGTCAGAATCATGTTTCCTGTCCGACCGAATTTCAGATTCAACTCCCGGTACCTGACGCCTTCCTTGAAAGCACAAATTTCCTGATGATCAGACACATCTTCTACCGTGTGGTGTAGGGTGATCCATCTCTGGATATAATCCCTCAAAGTTTCATTCAGTTTCTGGACGCAACACTGTAATTCTATCAAACCTGCTGGCCGTTTGCAAGTACCCTCAAACGTTCTGACAAACACTCGGGCGGGATCTTCCCAAGTATAGATGCTGCCATGTGCCAACTGATTCAGCCATGCTCTAGCCGAGCCCTCCAACATCAGAGGAAGGTGTTTCATGGCCACCTCATCATTGCCGCCACCAATCTGGACAGCCACTCGGTAGTCTTCAAGCCAAGTGTCAGGATTGGACTCTCCGGTGAACTTACTGACTCCACTCGCCAACCTGAAGTTGGGGGGAATCACCGCGGCTCTGATAGCTCTACTGAAGCACTCTGGGCCAGAGACATGCACCCTGTTGCTGGTTTGTGGACCTCTATCATGGCCATCTCGGTGAGCTCTGTTTCTGTCGACCAAGCCCTGCATGAGAATAGATCTCGCATCAAAGCCTGGCTCCTTGGGTCGACTGGAATACCTCTTCCGACACTGTGAGGGCGTCTGTCTTCATGTGGCCGAGGCACGTATGACCCACTCCTTGGAGGAGGCGTGGGCACTCGACGGCGATCATCGTGATTGTCTCGACGATCATACTGCTCCTGGTTTTTGTACTGATCATGCTGCTCCCCATGTCCCTCACACCTCGAGGGCGATCTCGGGCTATGGGCCGACTGAATTGTATCTGCGACCACGGATCTGCTATGGATCCTATTCCACGACTGAGACACAACCGTATTCTGCTCTCCCGCTGCCCGAAGCAAGGGTCTGATCTGCACCAGACCTCGGCCAGCTTCTGATTGGGAAGGTTGAATCGACTCTGCTATCCGGGCAGCAGCTGCTAGATTTTGGATCGGTGTTCGGTATACCTGAGTTGGAGGTGGAAAAAGTTGGCGTCGACTGGACTCAGGAGCACGTTGACGAGCGCGATCGCCGAGTGCGCGCTGGAGGTTCTCCAGCCGAGTGCGCTCAGCCAGATTGGCCAAGCGAGCCTGCTCCAAGGCCTGGGCCTCGGGTGTTTCTCCAACTATAGGAGTATGCATGGCATCCATGTTTCAGCGACGAAGTTATTCCCTCTGCTGCGAAGAGAGAGGCTCGGGGCGGTACTCCTCATGAATGTGCGACGGATCGCCGTTCCCGTCACCTCCGTCTTCACGATTGAAGCCAGGAGGACTACGTGGTCCATTGACCATCAGGACTTCCGCTGCCGAGTCACTGCTGCCGCACTCGGATGCAGTCTCTACGGAGCCAGTCGACAGATCGAACAGGCCATAGAGAGACTCGTCGGGCTCGATCGCCGTGACTTGAGGGGTGGCCGATTGGCGGGCCACCGCATGCTTCACCCACCGCTAAAGCCTCGACCGACCGGTGTGCTTGCTCCGGCGGGTCGTAGGGAGGGGGAAAGCTGCTGGAGTCGACTGGTACTGGGTCGACGGTTGCCGCAGGAGGACGCCGCGGATGCACGCGTGAAAGTGCGTCGCCCCGCGGGCGGGGAGCGCGTCGGCGTCGAGTGGTGCCTCCTGAAGCCAAGCGGAGTCGTCGGCGACAAACACGAGCGTGCCGAGACGGATCTCGCGGCCCTCAGCCAAACCTCTGCCTGGAACCATGATGATGGGGATCGGAAAAATTGCAACTTCTCCAATAAGTCGCTAAGACACCTGCCCCACGGTGGGCGCCAACTGTCATGGTTCTAAGGCTGACAGTAGAATAGGGGGGTAGGAATGTAGAGGCAAGATCCTAGCTATGGAGGAGTTGTACGCACGAGTTTACGAGTTCAGGCCCTTCTCGGAGGAAGTAACAGTCCTACGTCTCGGAGCCCAGAGGCGGTCGACTGAATATATGTGTGTGAATTACAGAAAGTGCGAACCCTTGTCCCAGAGGAGGGGGGTGGCTTATATAGAGTGCGCCAGGACCCCAGCTCCCCTCCGTTACACAGGGTTCAATGCTCATAAAGGAAAGGCGTTACTTGTAACGTCTAAAGTAAAGTGTTATAAATGCCCATAAAGCTATAGTTTAAGTCCTGACCGTTGCAGAGTGGAGAGTTTCTCATCTTCTAGTGGTCGAGTGTCTTCAAGGTGGTCGAGTGAGCACATCTTCACGGTCGAGTGGATGATGGTTTTTCTCCGACTGCTTCTGATTCTTTGTAGAGATGTCCCTGGGGGGGGGGTATGTTGGACAGATCCATGACCCTACCCTAGGTACATAGCTTCATCAAGCACCTCAGGAACATTTTCTTGAGCTGCGCCACTCTCCGGTTCAGGAGGCAATACTTCATCAAGTTCTACTTTCCTCCCACTTACTTCTTTCAAGAGAAACTCTTTCTCTAGAAAGGATCCATTCTTGGCAACAAAGATCTTGCCTTCGGATCTAAGGTAGAAGGTATACCCAATAGTTTCTTTAGGGTATCCTATGAATACGCATTTTTCCAATTTGGGTTCGAGCTTTTCAGGTTGAAGTTTCTTGACATAAGCATCGCATCCCCAAACTTTCAGAAACGACAGCTCATGTTTCTTACCAAACCACAATTCATACGGTGTCGTCTCAACGGATTTCGATGGAGCCCTATTTAAAGTGAATGCGGCAGTCTCTATAGCATAACCCCAAAATGACAGCGGTAGATCGGTAAGAGACATCATAGATCGTACCATATCCAATAGAGTGCGATTACGACGTTCGAACACACCATTACGCTGAGGTGTTCCAAGCGGCATGAGTTGTGAAACAATTCCGCATTTCCTTAAGTGCGTGCTAAATTCGTGACTCAAATATTCTCCCCCACGATCTGATCGTAAGAACTTGATTTTCCTGTCACGTTGATTCTCAACCTCACTCTGAAATTCCTTGAACTTTTCAAAGGTCTTAGACTTGTGTTTCATTAAGTAGACATACCCATATCTACTCAAGTCATCAATGAGGGTGAGAACATAACGATAGCCACCGCGAGCCTCAACACTCATTGGACAGCACACATCAGTATGTATGATTCCCAATAAGTTGGTTGCTCGCTCCATTGTTCCGGAAAACGGAGTCTTGGTCATTTTGCCCATGAGGCATGGTTCGCACGTGTCAAATGATTCATAATCAAGAGACTCCAAAAGTCCATCTGCATGGAGTTTCTTCATGCGTTTGACACCAATGACCAAGGCGGCAGTGCCACAAGTATGTGGGACTATCATTATCAACCTTACATCTTTTGGCATTCACACTATGAATATGTGTAACATCATGTTCGAGATTAAATAATAATAAACCATTGACCAGCGGGGCATGACCATAAAGCATGTCTCTCATATAAATAGAACAACCATTATTCTCAGATTTAAATGAGTAGCCATCTCGCATTAAACGAGATCCAGATACAATGCTCATGCTCAAAGCTGGTACTAAATAACAATTATTGAGGTTTAAAACTAATCCCGTAGGTAAATGTAGAGGTAGCGTGCCGACGGCGATCACATCGACCTTGGAACCATTTCCGACGTGCATCGTCACCTCGTCCTTCGCCAGTCTCCGTTTATTCCGCAGTTCCTGTTTTGAGTTACAAATATGAGCAACTGCACCGGTATCAAATACCCAGGAGCTACTACGAGCGCTGGTTAGGTACACATCAATAACATGTATATCACATATACCTTTGGCATTGCCGACCTTCTTATCCGCTAAGTACTTGGGGCAGTTCTGCTTCCAGTGACTGTTTCCCTTACAATAAAAGCACTCAGTCTTAGGCTTGGGTCCATTCTTTGGCTTCTTCCCGGTAGCTTGCTTACCGGGCGTGGCAACTCCCTTGCCGTCCTTCTTGAAGTTCTTTTTACCCTTGCCTTTCTTGAACTTAGTGGTTTTATTCACCATCAAGACTTGATGTTCCTTTTTGATTTCCACCTCCGCTGATTTCAGCATTGAATATACCTCAGGAATGGTATTTTCCATCCCCTGCATATAGAAGTTCATCACAAAGATCTTGTATCTAGGTGGGAGCGACTAAAGGATTCTGTCAACGACCGCATCATCCGGGAGATTAACTACCAGTTGAGGCAAGCGGTTGTGCAACCCAGACATTTTGTGTATGTGCTCGCTGATGGAACTATTCTCCTCCATCTTACAACTGTAGAACTTGTCGGAGACTTCATATCTCTCGACCCGGGCATGAGCTTGGAAAACCATTTCAGCTCTTGGAACATCTCATATGCTCCGTGTTGCTCAAAACGCTTTTGGAGCCCCGGTTCTAAGCTGTAAAGCATGCCGCACTGAACCAGGGAGTAATCATCACTGCGCGTCTGCCAGGCGTTCATAATGTCTTGTTCTGCTGGGAAAACAGGTGCTTCACCTAGCGGTGCATCAAGGACATATGCTTTCCTGGCAGCTATGAGGATAATCCTTAGGTTACGGACCCAGTCCGTGTAGTTGCTGCCATCGTCTTTCAGCTTGGTTTTCTCCAGGAATGCGTTGAAGTTGAGGGCAACATTAGCGTGGGCCATTTGATCTACAAGACATATTGCAAATATTTTTAGACTATGTTCATGATAATTAAGTTCATCTAATCAAATTATTTAATGAACTCCCACTCAGATAGACATCCCTCTAGTCATCTAAGTGATACATGATCCGAGTCAACTAGGCCATGTCCGATCATCACGTGAGACGGACTAGTCATCATCGGTGAACATCTTCATGTTGATCGTATCATCTATACGACTCATGTTCGACCTTTCGGTCTTCCGTGTTCCGAGGCCATGTCTGTACATGCTAGGCTCGTTAAGTCAACCTAAGTGTATTGCGTGTGTAAATCTGGCTTACACCCATTGTATGCGAACGTTAGAACCTATCACACCCGATCATCACGTGGTGCTTCAGAACAACGGACCTTAGCAACGGTGCACAGTTAGGGGGAACACTTTCTTGAAATTATTGCGAGGGATCATCTTATTTATGCTACCGTCATTCTAATCAAATAAGATGTAAAACATGATAAACATCACATGCAATCAAATAGTGACATGATATGGCCAATATCATTTTGCTCCTTTTAATCTCCACCTTCGGGGCGCCATGATCATCATTGTCACCGTCATGACACCATGACCTCCATCATCATGATCTCCATCATTGTGTCTTCATGAAGTTTTGTCTTGCCAACTATTACTTCTACTACTATGGATAATGGTTAGAAATAAAGTAAAGTAATTACATGACGTTTATGTTGACACGCAGGTCATAAATAAATTAAGACAACTCCTATGGCTCCTGCCGGTTGTCATACTCATCGACATGCAAGTCGTGATTCCTATTACAAGAACATGATCAATCTCATACATCACATATATCATTCATCACATCCTTTTGGCCATATCACATCACACGGCATATGCTGCAAGAACAAGTTAGACGTCCTCTAATTGTTGTTGCAAGTTTTTATGTGGCTGCTATAGGTTTCTAGCAAGAACGTTTCTTACCTACGCCAAAACCACAACGTGATATGCCAATTTCTATTTACCCTTCATAAGGACCCTTTTCATCGAATCCGATCCGACTAAAGTGGGAGAGACAGACACCCGCTAGCCACCTTATGCATCTAGTGCATGTCAGTCGGTGGAACCAGTCTCACGTAAGCGTACGTGTAAGGTCAGTCCGGGCCGCTTCATCCCATGATGCCGCCAAATCAAGATAAGACTAGTAACGGCAAGTAAATTGACAAAATCGACGCCCACAACAACTTGTGTTCTACTCGTGCATAGAAACTACGCATAGACCTAGCTCATGATGCCACTGTTGGGGATCGTTGCAGAAATTACATTTTTTCTATGCATCACCAAGATCAATCTATGGAGTAACTAGCAATGAGAGGGGAGTGCATCTTCATACCCTTGAATATCGCGAGTCGGAAGTGTTGCAAGAACGCGGTTGGAGGAGTCGTACACGTAGCAATTCAGATCGGGGCCGAATCCGATCTAAGCACCGAACAACGGTGCCGCCGCATTCAACACACGTGCAGCCCGGTGACGTATCCCGCACCTTGATCCAGCAAGGAGGAGGGAGAGGTTGAGGAAGAAGGCTCCAATAGCAGCACGGCGGCGTGGTGGTGATGGAGTGGCAGGGCTTCGCCAAGCTCACGCGGAGGAGGAGAGGTGTTTGGGAGGGGAGGGGCTGGGCCTTGGATGTGGTGCTGCAGCCCTCCCCTCGCCCCTCTATTTATAGGGAGAAGGGGGAAGGGGGCCGGCCCCTCTAGATGAGATCTAGAGGGGGGCGGCATCCAAGGGGAAGGGGGCTTGCCCCCCAAGCAAGGGGGGCGCCCCCCTTTAGGGTTCCCCCCAAACCCTAGGCGCATGGGCCCTAGGGGGAATAGCGCCCAGCCCACTAGGGGCTGATTCCCTTCCACCTACAGCCCATAAGGCCCTCCGGGGCAGGTGGACCCTCCCGGTGGTCCCGGTACAATACCGGTATACCCCCGAATATTTCCGGTGACCGTATGATGACTTCCCATATATAAATCTTCACATCCAGACTATTCCGGAACTCCTCATGACGTCCGGGATCTCATCCGGGACTCCGAACAACATTCGGTAATCACATACAAATCTTCCTAATAACCCTAGCGTCATCGAACCTTAAGTGTGTAGACCCTACGGTTCGGGAACCATGCAGACATGACCGAGACAACTCTCCGGCCAATAACCAACAACGGGATCTGGATACCCATGTTGGCTCCCACATGTTCCACGATGATCTCATTGGATGAACCACAATGTCGAGGATTCAAGCAATCCCGTATACAATTTCCTTTGTCAATCGGTACGTTACTTGCCCGAGATTCGATCGTCGGTATCCCAATACCTCGTTCAATCTCGTTACCGGAAAGTCACTTTACTCGTTGCGTAACACATCATCCCGTGACCAACCCTTAGTCACATTGAGCTCATTACGATGATGTCTTATCGAGTGGGCCCAGAGATACCTCTCCGTCATACTGAGTGACAGTACTAGGGAAAAGCCTATACACAGAATCTTATCAGCAGCGCGCTTTAAAATAAGGCGCTGCTGCTAATTAGCCGTAGCGAGCTCAAGAATAACTCGCTGCTGAAATAAATATAGCAGTAGCGCGCCAGATGAAAGACGCGCTACTGCTATAATTCCCACGAGGCCGCCGCGAGGCTAGCTATAGCAGCAACGCGTTATAACGAAGGGCGCTACTGCTACATAGCATAGTAGCAGCGCATTTCGCCAATAAGCGCTACTGCTAAGTTTACTACAAAAATTTAGTCCCACCTCGCTCCGTGAAGAGAGTTTCTACCACCTTAAATATGTTACTTCTCAAACTTTGACAAGCACTTGGTCTTCATTGAACTCTGTGTGTAGAATTTGTGGCTACAATATGAGTCTTCACTTGTTCCTAAACCGGTGAGGACTCATATTGACAAATCAGATTGTACACAAAAAGATCGTTGATGATCAATGTATTTTTGATACATTGAACTATAAGTCTATTTTTACATGCTGACACATAGCAGTAGCGCTTCTTTGTGAAAGGCGCTGCTGCTAGGTAGTTTAGCAGTAGCGTCTTTCTCTATAGCGCGCTACTGCTAAGCCATTCCATCTCCCACCCCATCTCCTCTATCCGATCCACTCACAGTCACACACTCACTGGATCCCTCTCTATCCCCTGCGCCGGTCCTCCCCCGTCGCCCCTCCTCCCTCTGCGCCACCGTCACCTCCTCCTCCTTGCTGGACTCGGTACTGGCCTCCTCCTCCGTCCTTCCTCTCCACTCGCCGCTGGCCGGCCCCTCCTCGCTCCGCTTCCTCCTCCGTCCTCCCTCCACTGGCCGCCGGACGGCCCCTCCTCCTCCTTGCTGGACTCGGCACCGGCCTCCTCCTCCATCCTCCCTACATTTTGATTTAGTTGATTTAGTAGGCTAGTTCATTTAGTTGATTTAGAACATTTTGATTTAGTTGATTTAGTAGGCTAGTTCATTTAGTTGATTTAGTAGGCTAGTTCATTTAGTTAATTTAGTATGCACCATTTTCATTTAGTTGATTTAGAACATTTTCATTTAGTTGATTTAGTTACTTTTTGGCAAAATGTAGGTGGTACCTTGTCATCTAATATGTTACTAGATCTTATGATTACAATTGTCCATCAAATTGCTTCTGGCGGAAGAACCAAAACTTTCTCATGCTACTTTTTTTCTTTCCTATGAAGCGGATCGTTAATCCTTTGCTCATATTGCTTTAGGAAAAATGGCGCCACCACCACCACCACTTTGTCGACTGTGCAAGTCAAGGTGCGCCAACAGCCTTGCAACTGGCAAGCTGTTCGGCATCTACTTCCAGCCGGGTTTTCGTCATGCGGCGGTAAGAAATTAGATGAAATGTAATAACTATTTTATTTTTAGTGTTGGCATTACTGCATTGTGTCATTTTGCTTATTTTACACAGATCGTCCCATGCAATGTGAGGTTGAAATTCAACAAGCTGACAGGAGACACTGTGACATTTGAGGCTCCTGGGGGGTCGTACACTATGGAGGTCGAGAAGGGACGCAATATGTCGCAGATTGGAGGAGATGGATGGGCCCGTTTCGTCGCTCGCATGCGCTTACTGGTGGTGAGTTGATCAGCTTCTCCTTCAGAGCAGAAAGACCCAAGATGGCTGTCATTTATCTCAACCTGGTGGAAGATGACAAAGATGATGAAGATGATGAAGATAATGAGGACCCACTCGATGAAGATGATGAGGACCCACTTCATGAAGCCATCGTAGCTCAAAGAACAAGGCTGGGCGAGGAGGAGGTGTCCAACCTGTGGGACATAATTCCGCCACGTGCTGACTTTGTCGGGGTGCCATTCGTGACCCGCCTGACAAATACCATGGTTGATCGACATGATATGGTATGTTATACTTATAAATGCAAATTATCCGATGAAATACTTAGTGTACAGTCCAATGATATGGTATGTTGTGTGGAATCTAGTCGATGATATGTTTTAGTGTAGAGTTCGATCACATGCTTACTAGTGTAGAATCTAAGGAAACTATTAATAGTGTAGATAATCCATATGTACTTATTTGCGAGGCTATTTATTAATTGAAATGTTTTTCTTATTCAGAAATTGGCAAAGAGCATATCTGTGAGTTATGGTATCGAGCCTGATGAAGAAGGCTCAGCTGGACTACGCCTTACTGCAAGGGGTTCCGTCACAACCTGTACTTACCGCGTGGACACGGACGGTCGCACACACTTAAACTCGGTTGGGTGGAAGAAATTTCTCGATGGCAAGAATCTTCATGTTGGACAGGCCATCCTAATTACTATCATGAACACCAACCGCCCAGGCTTGAGGATGATGATTGTCTTCGATATCATCTAGAACTACATATGTGTGTGTGGCTATATCATCTAGAACTACATATGATGATCGTCGTCGATATCATCTAGAACTACATATGATGATCTCCGTTGATATGACCTTGTACTGCTTGAGGATGCATGTTGACTATGCATTAAATTGTTATCTAGTACTCCCTTCGTTCCAAATTACTCGTCGTGGTTTGAACTAAAACCACGACGGGTAATTTGGAACGAAGGGAGTACTACCCAGTAATGGTTTATGAATTTGATATCTACTAGCAGTACCAAGTATCTAGTATCTGAAAGGGAAACTGAAAGGGAAAGGGGTACGGAGGGAAAATGATGAAATATATAGCAGTAGCGAGGGACTGCGAAATCGCTATAGCTAAGTAATAGTAGCGTGTTCATAAAAAGCATTGTTGATATCGTCAACAGTAGTAGCGCGGGTAAGGACTGCACTACTACTATAAGTTAGCTGTAGCGCCTTATTAGTAGCGCGGCCACCCGCGCTGCTGCTAGCCTCAAAACCCGCGCTACTACTAATGTTTTCCCTAGTAGTGTGACAAATTCCAGTCTCGATTCGTGCCAACCCAACAGACACTTTCAGAGATACCCGTAGTGCACCTTTATAGTCACCCAGTTACGTTCTGACGTTTGGGACACCCAAAGTATTCCTACAGTATCCGGGAGTTGCACAATCTCATGGTCTAAGAAAAAGATACTTGACATTAGAAAAGCTTTAGCAGACGAACTACATGATCTTGCGCTATGCTTAGGATTGGGTCTTGTCCATCACATCATTCTCCTAATGATGTGATCCCATTATCAATGACATCCAATGTCCATGGTCAGGAAACCGTAACCATCTATTGATCAGCGAGCTAGTCAACTAGAGGCTCACTAGGGACATGTTGTGGTCTATGTGTTCACACATGTATTACGATTTCCGGATAACACAATTATAGCATGAACAATAGACAATTATCATGAACAAGGAAATATAATAATAACCATTTTATTATTGCCTCTAGGGCATATTTCCAACATCTGGCACCCTACCGGAGGGGGCCATCATCACCGGAGGCTATGAAGGAGGATCCCGGAGGGGCCATCATCAGCATGGAGGCCAAGGACCAGAGGGAGAACCTCTCCCCATCCAGGGGGGAGGCCATGGAGGAGGAAGCACAAGGGGGAGAACCTCTCCTCCTCTCTCTCGGTGGCGCCTGAGTGCCATCGGGAGGGGAATCATCGCCGCAGTGATCGTCTTCATCAACATCACCATCACCATCATTATCATCATCATCATCATCATCATCATCCTCATCTCTTTTACATGGTCCACTCTCCCGCACCCCGTTGTTATCCCTACTTAAACATGGTGCTTTATGCCACATATTATAATCCAATGATGTGTTGCCATCCTATGATGTTTTGAGTAGATTTCCTTTGTCTATGGGTTGATTGATGATCTAGATTGGTACGAGTTGTATGTTTTATTTTGGTGTTGTCCTATTGTGCCCTCCGTGTCGCGCAAGCGTGAGGGATTCCCGTTGTAGGGTGTTGCAATACGTTCAAGATTCGCTTATAGTGGGTTGCTTGAGTGACATAAGTATAAACCCGAGTAAGGGGGTTGTTGCGTATGGGATAAAGGGGACTTGATGCTTTAATGCTATGGTTGGGTTTTACCTTAATGATCTTTAGTAGTTGTGGATGCTTGCTAGAGTTCCAATCATAAGTGCATATGATCCAAGAAGAGAAAGTATGTTAGCTTATGCCTCTCCCTCGTACGAAATTGCAATGACGACTATCGGTCTTGTTAACAATTGCCTAGGACAATTCCGCACACCGACCCATCATTATTCCACACTCGCTATTTATAATATTTAGCAATATATTCTAACTTTATGACAACATCACCTACTTTTATGTTTTAGCTCTCCGATATCATGCAAAGTTATCCTCTTCATACCCACAACATGGTTTTATTTCTCGTTTCTAGTCGGAAACAAACATTCGGTGTACGTAGAGTCATACCAGTGGTAGATAGGGCTTGAGAGAATATTGATCTTACCTTTAGCTCCTTGTGGGTTCGACACTCCATACTTATCACTTCCACCATTGGGAATTGCTACAATGATTCCCTGCACTTGGGGATTATCAGCAAACAACTCTTCTAATTTCTGCCATAAGGTGCGTGCATGTGTATCATCAATGATATGGTTCAAAACATTGTCATCGACCCATTGCCGAATAAACCCACAAGTTTGGTGATGAAGTACCTTCCACTGACCTTCCTCAATGCCCTCCAGCATCTCAGTGGAGAACACTTGCTTCCAGTATTCTTTCACATACAACAAGTCCTCCATCTTGCCCTTACATGCTTGATAATTAGTACCATTCAAAAATATCATCCTGCTGGTATTCACTTCCATGTTTCATCACAATAAACTTAGCAATTTGCACAAGCAAACTAAGGCTCTGATACCACTTTGTTGCGGTTGGACAACAACAATGCGCTGCACAAATTCACCGACACGATAAATATGCATACTATACAGCCCCCTCCTCTTGTGATGAACTTTTAGAACAGCTTCAACCAACAAGTAAGCAGCGGAATAACATAAAGAACATCCACATGTGACACATGATTTAGCGTGGAAAAACCTCCTCAACTTGAGGAGTAAAAAACCACAGTTGTGGACCGACCGGTCCACGCAACTTCACTATGAGAATGATAAGTACAAAGTCTTATCTAGAATCTCTAGAGAGATTTACAACACACTCTCCATGTTGCCAACCAGCAACAACACCAACAGCCACAAGATGCAAGATTTCAGCAAAGCAGAGTTTACACAGCTTCTATACCCTTCAGTGTTTTGCAAACTGCTCTTAAACCGCTGAACCAAACAGCATCAAATTTTGCAGACAAGTAGACACATGAGTTCTTGACATCCCCTCCAAATTTCAGCTCAATCGGACATCATTTGGCTACCCAAACTGTTCGTCTTCCAAAACTACTCTATTCTGAAACTGTAGCAGTCAGAGCTGCCAAAACCACTCTCAAATCTGATGCTTCACTGACCCAATCCTCAAACCAGCTAACCAGATCGAAGTACTCAAAGTAAGGAACGAGCTCACCAAGTTTGGGGTCGATCCAAGCACGTTTGAGTCTCCAACCACCAGTTTGAACACTGTCTAGTAAGATGTAGCAAATCTGGACAGAACATCTGCTTCTTCTTCTTTCTCTCTCTCAGCTTGTGTTTTTTCTTGTGTGCTCTCTCTCTCACTCTCACGAATGGCAGCCACCACCAGCAAGGGGTGGAGTGGCTAGGGTTTTCTTCTTACTTCACTTCCCTTGGAAACGCTCGCAACCGTTGGATGCAGCATATATCAACGATTGACATGTGTTGGACTTATGGGATGATGTTGGGCTGCCAACACACCTCCATGTGGAGGGACTTAGCTCAACATCGTTTTGGCATGATTTTGTTCTTTAAATGAAGGTGTTGAGTTTCGTTTAATTTTGTTTATGAAATTGGGCCTGAGGCTTTGCCTGTGTAACTTGTAAACCTGTCTTGTATTGTATCGTCAAGCTACATTATCAGAAGGATTGTTTAAATCGATTCCAAAACCAACAATAATACTCCCTGCGTTCGGAAATAAGTGACGCTATTTTAATTCAAATTTTAACTAAAACAACATCACTTATTTCCAGACGGGGGAAGTAGTATATAGGCAGAGTAAAGACGACGATGATGTGCCCAGTGCGGCAGTGTGGCAGAGCGGTGAAGGTTGTTGCTGCTGAGCTCTGGGAGGTACCCTGCGCCGGAGCTCTGGAACTTTTTTTTTTGAGAGAGAGGAGCTCTGGAACTTGGGCAAAGGGAGGAAGGGAAGTACAACAGATGCGCTCAACTGCATATGGAGGCAGCTATTTTGCTCTGAAACGTTAAGTATGAAGTGCAGTATTCCCTGCAACGCAGCTGAAAGAAGATCAAGGAAATCGTAGAAACTGCTACTACACCATCTTGCCAAAGCAATTAAAATAGTGCAATGCGATGCTCTTCAGTAGAGTACCATCTTTTCTGCACTTAATTAGCTCAAAGCAATGCATGATTGAGGGTTTGCACTAGCCAAAGGTTTTTGTGGAACTCCCTGGACAGTTCAATCAAAAGTTCAGGCATTCCGGTTGAAATCGCCCCTCTGAAATTCTGAACGCGCATTTGAGTGCTGGGGGATGGAATAAATCGACAAAGTGCAATGTGGAATATGAAGGACACAATATTCAAGTACTATCTTTTTTCCCTTCAGATAGAGGCGTGCTCTACTTGCTCAATAGCTAGCCCCAGGATTGTGCCTGCTTTTGTGGCAAAAGGAAAAAAAAAACTCATGCCTGCTTGACTGCTCAAACTCTGCTTGCTCAACTGCTTGACTAGCTCCTCTCGCCCGTTAGGGCCGCAAAGGCAATATCTCGCCTATTGCTACATATAAGCCGCACTAGCCTCTGGTGCCTTGATGCGGGCTAGTAGCTAAAAGG
Organism: Triticum urartu; assembly: GCF_003073215.2. Taxonomy (NCBI): domain Eukaryota; kingdom Viridiplantae; phylum Streptophyta; class Magnoliopsida; order Poales; family Poaceae; genus Triticum; species Triticum urartu. The sequence continues at coordinate 39,792,022 of NC_053024.1, forward strand.
AAGATACGCTTTCACGTGGTTTTTGTTGAAGTTATGTTTCTTTGTCGGTTTTCTTGACCCGGCAGCGGAAGGCAAACGTGGTTTCCTATATTTTTTTCGGACCATATTTTTCCATTTTTCTTTCCTTAGGGCATTTCTTGCAATTTTCTTACTATTTTATTTTATTTCCTGATATTTTCTATTTTCTATTTTCTTTTATATGCTTCTTTATAGGTTTTACTTATTTTTGGTTTCTTGTTACGAAAAGAACATACATATATTTTTTAAATACACAAACATTTCAAAATTGTGCAAACACTTTCCAAAATTACACAAACATTTTCTGAAAAATCCATGAACATTTTTATATTACATGAATATTTTTTAAATATATGAACACTTTTAAAAAAATGCACAGGACTTTTTTTTTGTTTCATGATCATGTTTTGGTTGAACACAAAGATAACATGATCGATGTCTTAAGCTGTTCATTACGTACTACTCCTTCCGTTCACAAATATAATATGTTTTGAATATTTCAATGCATATGAACTGAAATGAGTCAACAAACACGCTGGATTGATTCAGGAAAAAGTTCAGAACATCTATATTTGTGAATGGAGGGAGTAGTATTAATCAAGATGAGGATGAGGCGGGCATGTTAGGTAGTACTCCCTCCGTCTCAAAAAACTTGTCCCAAGCTTGTCTTTTAAATGGATGTATCTAGCACTAACTTGGTGCTACATACATCCATTTGAGGAACAAGCTTTTTCGGACGGAGGGAGTACAACGATGCAATTAGTTAACCCCATTAGGACTACTCTAAGTGCTACTTGGCTTAAATTACACAACAATGTAAATAAGCAGATTGGCAGTCTCTTTCACAAGACACTGCACATCATCCCAGACTTCTCAGTTCACCACCTTTTTTGCATATGCTGTCTCTTTTAGCCTGCATTTTTGTACGCGAGCACAGGAGGGAGACAGCTTTAGCATCTAGTGGTTGATTATGGGTATCCCACCAGTGCTTCATTTCCTCTATTAATAGCTTGTCTCCAATAGCCTTCATTCGAGGCGACGGGCTGGCGGCTGGGCGTCGGCGTGCTCGCGGCCTAGAGGAGGCGGGATGGCTGCTGGGCTCCGACTCCCACTGCCCGCACGCCATCGCCGTCGCCGTCGCCGTCGTCTCCTCTTACTCGCACACCGTCGCTGGAGGTAATCAGAGGGCCAGGACGAGCAGCCTCTCTGTTCCCCTCCTTCTGTTCCTTCTCCGTCTCTGGAGGTAATCAGAGGGCCAGGACGTGTCGCCGAAATTCGTGCTCCACTGCACAACAATCTCAAATTCTCTGTTACCTCATCATTTATAATCTTCTCCGAGCGCCATCGCTACTCTTAATTCGATGCCAGATCTGGCTGAAGACTATTTATGTGTGCAAGAAAAGATAACATGATACGCAGTAGTATCTATATCTGGATGAGGATTACTCTAAGTGCTACTTGGCTTAAATTACACAGCAATGAAAATAAGCAGCTTGGCAGTCTCTTTCACAAGACTCTGCACACCATCCCAGCTCACCACTTTGTTGCATATGCTGTCTCTTTTAGCCTGCATTTTTTTTACGCGAGCAGAGGAGGGGGACAGCTTTAGCACCTAGTGTTTGCTTCTGGGTATCCCACCAGTGCTTCATTTCCTCCGTTGCTTGTCTCCAATAGCCTGCCAATGGGCTTCGGCAAGGCATAACGAAATCAAGCAGATAATATTAAGGTTATTTTCATTCTATTCTTTCCAATTAATAAGCTTGTAATTAGATATTCCCATCAGGACTGGACAGTGATGAATGCTGCCAGTAAATTAATGTCAGTGGGCAGTAAACTACCGCACAGCAATGGCACTAAGCAGCTTGTAGTCTCTCTCAGAAGACTCGGCACGCCATCACAGCTCACTGCCTTTGTTGAATTTTCTGCACGCCCAGCCATAGCCTGCATTTCTTTACCCAAGCAGAGGAGGGGGGCGGCTTTAGCACCTAGTGTTGTATGGGTATCCAACCAGGCTTCATTTGCTCTTGCTCTTGCTTGTCTCCGCCTCTCCAGTACACTACTAATTGGGTTGGTAAAGCATTAGAGAAAAAAAATCAAGAGGATCCGAAGATTTCATTTGGTCCTTCTATTCTCTCCGGTTAATCGCCGAGTGAATTTTAAAAAACCATCACATTTGGGGCCTCATCTGCGGAAAACCATCAGGTCGCTAATCATTTGCAAAAATCACCATGCATTCAGTAAACCTTTTGCAAAAAGCACTGAACAGGTGATTTAGCCCATTTAATCACTTTCTGACATGTGGAGCCGGACTGTAAGGAGCTAACTTGGCAAAATAACCACACACAGACCCCTAGTAGATTTAAAAAAAAGCAATCAGCCCCCTGGACCATGCTAGGCAGAGCCCGGCTCCCGTCGCTGCCGCCAGAAGACGCCCGCCGACCGGGCGGTCGCAGAGACGAGGATGAGTCTGTGTAGCAGCGGGTGGGCACACCGGCCGGCGGCCATCTCCGCAACCACGAGGGCCAGCAGCGCACTGTCGTCGTCGGGGAGCCGTAGCTCCTGTGCAGCGTCCACGGCGTGGACTCCGCGGAGGCGGCCGCCGGGAGCTCGGCCTTCAAGCCACGGCGGCGCCCGCCGGGATGCTGTGGCCTCGCCTCGGTTTTCTACCAGGGAAGCCCAGCGCCGCTCGACGCCGTGGATGCGGGCCAACCTCCATGCGCTTCGGCGCCTCCTCCCCTCCTACACCCCACTCCGCCCTTGCTCGCGCAGCCGCAGCGGAGCGTCCACGCCCGCAGGAGAGCCCCGCAGCCCCGTGCGCACGCGCCACCGAGCCTCGCGCCGCTCCGACCGGACTTCCCCGCAGCTCGCTGCCGACAGTTCACCGGGCACCACCGCAGCCCCCTCTCCCTCTCATTCCCCCCTGTCTCTCACGCAACTCCCCCTCTCTCTCTCCACGACGCTGGCCAAAGCCGGATCCGCCGCCGGCCATTAGCCGCAACCGCCGGGAACAAGCTCCCCTGTACACGCTGGTTATGAGCTCGTACAGGCGCGCAGCGCCACGACCATTCCCGGCGAGGGTGGAGCGAGGAAGGAGATGCCCTTCGTGGGGGGAGGGCAGGGGCTTGATTGCTTTTTTTAAGATCCAAGGAGGTATATGTCAATTTGTTGCCAAATCCGCTCCTTACATTCCGGCCCCATTTGTCAGAAAGTGGTTAAACGGGCTAATTCACTTGATCAGTGCTTTTTGCAAAAGGTTTACTGAATGCGCGGTGATTTTTGTAAATGATTAGCGACCTGGTGGTTTTCCGCAGATGAAGCCCCAAATGTGGTGTTTTTTTGCAATTCACTCGTTAATCGCCGTATGCATCTACTCCTTGCAGAGGAAGTTTTGTCTTGGTCACGTTTGTACATTCCTTTCGTCTTGGTCCACTGATCAATTATTCAAGCAGGATCCAACGAGTGATCCGGTGGAGAGAGGAAACAGTTTGTGCTAACACACACCGTATCCAGGTATATGTTCTATTCGATCTCACTGTTCTGCACTTGTGGATCTATATATAACACAGTGGATGGTACTTCTTTTGTTCACTAGTTGATCTATAATCTTGTACTATCTATATTGCAGGTCTAGCAGCTCTGCAGTAGCATGGTTAATTATCCTCTGGGTGATTAACCGATAATCTTCCATGATCTATGTTCTGAGCTCAACCTTGCTAGATCTTAATGACCATCAAAGCAAACTTGGTCTTCAAGATGATAAATATTGATCCTCATTATTGACAGGTTTTTCCTTGTTGGAAGACTGCTTCGTAAGGTACAAACTTGCAGTCAACTTTACTTTAATGAATGAGTACAAGGAGTTGGTGGGTTCACAACCATGAGTGCCCACCATTGCACCCTCGGAGATTCATGCCATGATTCCTAGGCTAGCATGAGGAAAGACAAATAGGGTTATTGATCAACAAGCTGGATCAATCACACAAACAAAACCATGATTAGTATGTATGTTGTAATTGGTCCAAAAATAACTCAATGCAACATGTTTTTAGTTCAACGCATAGGATGCTATGCAGCTGCCATTTGATAGCCGCCCTTCAACCAAGCAAATTAAGCGAACTAATCAATCATTTTAATATACAAAACTGAAGCACACATCAATTTGCAAGCACAAAAATGAAAGGACATACAAACTCAGGAACTCAGGCCTCGGTACTTGGTTTGGCCCTCCTGCGAAAATTTAAAATCGCATAGCTTCATATGCAAAAGAAAAGCAGTAGTGATATATGTTAATATCTTCTATATCAGTATAACTTAGCGTTACTTGTCTCATTTTGAAGAATGTTAACAAACATTGTGCATTCATTTTCAGCTTTCTGTTTTGTCATTCTTCGAAACAAGTCACCATGGTATTTTTGTTGGATATTTGGCTCTGAGTTTGTGTGGTTTATGGCAACCATACTAGAATGTTTGCTTAGATCATGTGCCACTACGCAAGAGGAGGCAGAGAGGATCATCCGCGAGCGTCAGGCGGCCGCGGCCGCACTGTGCACGATGCAAGAGGATGCAGAGAGGATCATCCGCGAGCGTCATGCGGCCGCCGGGAAGCCCTGCCGCGGCGCCACCACCTACCGTTGCCCCAAACCCGACTCCGACGGCGGGTTGGGCGACGATGGCGGCGGCGGAGGAGCCGGCCAGCCCGGCATTGGCTACCAGGTCACCGTGAGGTATAGGATAGTTTAGGGTTTTATTTATAGGTTTTTGGTTCACCGGACGAAATATCGTCCGGTTTTATGTACAAATTATCCTACTTTCCATGAAATCCGTCGTGTTTATATCAAAATTCGCCTTGTTTGCATGAATTTCGCCCGGTTGGTTTAGGCTGCTGTGAAAATGTATGCCCCCCCGGGTCCGTGGACGGATACGGGTTGCCGTTGGAGATGCCCTAAATCCTTGGGCATTGTGCACATCTTGCTTTCAAGATGTAGTTAAGACCCGAGGTTATTCCATTTTGTATGTTGCGCCTGAAATATGCATGCGTATGTTATCTATATGGTGTCTGTCAAATAAGTTATTTAGAAGGTAACCAATAGATTTTAGAGTTGTGCCGTGCGTGCGTACCTTATTGGCCAAACTACTATAGGCTGATCATACGGCTCAGGCCCAGACCCACAATGAATTGTCCTATCTGAGGCACCAACTACAGGGTAAAGATGGTCCTCAAGGTTACTCATGTTGATATTTTACGTTTTATCTCAAAATTATGTGCCATCTCATATGTTTTCAAATTTGACAATCCTTATATTTTGGAATCATGAATCCAACACAGATCTATACTATGTCAATAAGAAAACATTAACCAATTTTTTGTTGTTATACCATGCATAACTTTGCGAGTTTATTGAACAGAAAAATATGTCTGGCAAAAGAGAATCTTAACCAGAAGGAGCAAAAATACAAGATACAGAGTAGTTTAACAAAATAAGGAAACATAGCATCCAACATGAGCTTCATCATGGCCTAAAACGTAGCCACTCGCTTCAAGAGTGACGCGACTCCAGCATCTTCACTGGCCCGTGAAGGTGGAGAGAGCATGATACCAGGCTCATCTTCACTTGCAGCAGCTGATCCGCTCTCATTAGCTCCGGAAGGGATGGGATTTGAACGTAATGGAACTCGAAAATCAATTAAGAAATCCCTTAATCTTCTCATATGCGGACGTTGGTGACGATCCTGGTGGACACACCTTAGCCCAGCCTCTACTTTTTTGATCTCCTCATCATAGTGACCCCTCAGCCGCTTGTCAGCTGCCTCAAGAATGGTATTCGTCTCATGGAATTGCCTAACCTTCTTGATAAGGCTGTTTCCGCCATCAGACTGGAAGATTGGTTTTTCTCCACAGACAATCTCAAGCAGCAGGACACCTAAGCTGTAGACATCAGACTGCCCAGATGACTTGCCGGTGTCAACATATCCTGGGTCAATGTATGCTGGAGTGCCAATGATGTTGTCCGTGTCGCGTGAGGTTTGGGTATGGTTGATTTGTGTCACCAGCCCAAAGTCAGCCAATTTAGCATTGAAGTTCCCGTCGAGCATAACATTAGCTGGCTTGATATCCCTGTGAACTGTGCACCTCTTACATTCAAGATGGAGGTAGGCAAGACCTGAGGCTATCCCCATTATTATATTGCGCCTGAAACATGCAAGCATGCGTTATCGATCTATCTATGGTGTCTCTGTCAAATAAGTTATTTTGAAGGTAACCAAAAGATTTCAGAGGTTGTGTCGTATGTGTACCTTCTTTGCCAATTTAGCAGTAAAGTTGTATGATCGTATGGTGCATCGTAAACTCGCTCATCCAAGGTATCAACCTTAGGGTAAAGATGGTCCTCAAGACTACCGTTCTTCATCATTTCGTAGACAAACAGTAAATAGTTGCCTTCCTCGCACCAACCCACAAGATGCAGAATGTTCCGATGGTGTAGCTGGCTCATAATAATAATCTCGTTTCTGAATCCCTTTCTTGTTTGAGCTGATGGCACCTCTTCTGTAATTTTTTTTATCGCCACATCCTCTTTTATGCCCGAAATTGTTCCTTTGTAAACAATACCGAAGCCACCCTTTCCAAGCACATTTTCCTTTGCGAAGTCGTTTGTCCCATGTGCCAATTCCGCATAAATGAATGGCCTTGGAACGATCACTGAAAAGGGTAATGCAATGTCACTTGTAAACATTTTAAGCTAAGCTGTACCTTGTATACTGACAATATGGTTTAAAAACAGTGTAAGTTTCTTGTGAAAAGAGATGAGCAAAGGTACCTTTTGTCTTGGGCTCCTGACTCTGCATACCCGTAGGCTGTAGTTGTTGCTCTTGTGCCACTAGAAACACAGACCATACAAGATATTTTGTTCAGATTTAGTTTGCTCAGCTTGTAGTTTAACATATTTTCACCGACAGACGATACCTTTTGTCTTACGGTGGCACCGGAACAAAAGAAAAAATCCTACCAAAGCCAATACAGCGACAAGGACAGATCCTGTCACCGCGCCAATTGTACAATGACCCGATGAACGGAGACCTGTTGCCAAAGACAGCTTAGCCTGAGGTAGAGAGGAGTACTTATATCAGCAGCACTGCTATTCTTACGTATAGGTTCAACCAAACTTTTATGTAATGCTGCAATGAATATTTCATGCACATCTATATATACTAGTAAAACATATATAAGATATATACGTGCTTATTCTTGTATATGAAATTCCAAGCCAGATAGCTGAGGCTTGGATGATTTTCTATTTGTTGAGATAGCTAGCTAAAAAAGAGGCTGTACTTATTAACGATTAACTGTGGCATGCATCCAAAAGTAGAGTAGATATTAGCAGCTGTGACTGAGGCCGGCTTACTTGTGCATCCCTTTTCAAGGTACGGGCTGTCTTTGTAGCCTTTAGTGCAGCTGCAGACATACCCAGGGCCGTTGTTGGAGTCGATGCACTCGCTGTTGTCGCTGATGCAGGCGTACCCGGGGCTGCTGGGCGCCTCATCGCAGGACAGGGAGCTACCGTTGCGGCCGCGGATTGCCCAGTCCAGCAGCAACGGCATTCTGGTTCGGTCGACATCCATACGAAGGTCGGTCACCTGGAATGTGTAGTTCTCCTTCTCCACGATGAAGGCGTAGTCGCACTGACAAAATTCCTGGTTGGCGTGTGACCAGTAGCCGTCGCTGGTGAAAACCATCTTGTTGTCTGTCAGGCCCGCCGGGATGTTGACGTGGCAGCAGCCGACTCCGTCGCAGGCGCCGTCCTTGCGCTCTGGGAGTCGTTGGCATAGGTGACGCACCCGCTGTAGTAGGTGTAGCCGTAGCGGCCTCTCAGCCCGCTGTTGGTGTAGACCAAAGTGTTGCAGCCGAGGACGAAGAGTTGGTTCCCAGTGTTGGAGATGCGGTACATGCCGTCACGATTGAAGTCTACCGAGCCAGAGCTCGACCTGACGGCGCCGCCGGAGGAGTTGTAGCACTGGTACGCCACCGGCAGCATCACCCGGGCCTCCGGGCGAGGGGTCACGGACAGGTTCAAGACCTGTATAGGAGCGCTGGTGTTGAATAGAATCGGCATGCTGTTGACGCAGGCGATCTCAAAGCCTGGGCGGAAGCAGCCTCGGCCGATGCCGAACGGGTAGGGGATGTCGACACCGTCACAGCTCGCCTGGCAGCCTGGCTTTAAGGTGAGTCGACTCTCCGCGGTGTCTGCAAGGAGCAGCAAGGATGCGGTTGCCATAATCGCTGCTCTGTTTCTCAACAAGCTACTACGTGCACTTGATAGGCTAGCTTCCACGGCTGCACCAACGTTTATAAGTAGGAAAGGAGAGAAAGGAGAGGGACATGTTATAATGGAGAAAATAATAATACTGACATAATAAAACAGAAAAAGGTGATGAATCATTATTAATTCTTAAGTAATAAATAATTAGATAATGACTTTTTAAGATGCTTCCAAGTTATTTTGGGCCGTTCAAATCATTTGTTCAAGGACCAAGGCGATCTTTCAATTCGGTTTAGTTTCTTTTTAGTTCAGTAATATATTGATACTTGCACCATGGAATTTGCTAGATATTCCCTCCGTTTCTTTTTTTACTTCGCATATAAGATTTGGTCAAAGTCAAACTGCACAAAGTTTGACCAAATCTATATAAAAAATATGAACATCTACAATACTAAAACTATATAGTATGAATATACGTTTCATGATGCATCTGATAATATTTATTTCATATTGTGAACGTTTATATTTTTTAATATAAAATTAGTCAAACTCTACAAAGCTTGACTTTGACCAAACCTTATATGCGGACTAAAAAGAAACGAAGGGAGTATGGATGAATACCTACTGAAAATAAATTCATTTTGCCATGTTATTGACTTGTACGCTCAGCATTAATTGGTTAGACCAAGTCAGATGCGTGATACTAATTAGGAAGGGTTAACTAATTGCAACATTGATTGCTTTTTCTAAATGGGTACTGATCATTATATGCATGATTGTTTAATTGCATTGCTACTTAGTGTACTACTTTGCAATCACTGTCACATAACCCCTGTCCCAAAATACATCCAATTTTAGGTTTGTTCTAAGTTAAACTATTTTTAAGTTTGACCAAGTTAATAGGGAAGACTTTCAAACTCTAAGACACCAAATTAGTATCATTAGATCCATCAGAAAATATGTTTTCCAGAGTGTAGTTATTTGGCGGCTTAGATTTTGGTACTATTCCCTATAAAGTTGGTCAAATTATGAGGCCTCATCTATGAAATTCTGTACCAAATCTGTGAGGCCTCATCGATATGATTTGAAGCCACAAACACCACCTGCAATCTGAATTCTGAAGTTCGTATCATATCATCTTTTCTAGTCTGTCAAGCCAAACATTTTTTTTAATCTAGTGTTAGGCATTTGCTGTGTTTAACTAAGGTGTTAGAAAAGTTGATTGTGAATCATCTGGCACATGGATGATGCAATACAACCCTACGAACATTTTTTTTTTGCAACATGATGCCTATTACTGACTGTTATAAGAAACCCAGCTGTTCAGAGCTTATAATGAATTTTATTACACAACAAGCAAAAACATGTTTTGCCATGTTCAGCAAAAACCATAGCAATTCTTCTACACCTTTGTAAAACTCCTCTATACTGATTATTTTCATTGCGTTGTCAGAAGTGAAACATGGCGGAAATCAAGCCAAAGGCATTGCTGGCACGTAGCAGAACAGGAGAAGAGCCATACTCAGATCGGTGTGACCAAGCTAATCACCTACGTTGTCCTTGGTGCTCTAGTCATGTCTTCCGTTTATTACGCCTATCAATACTAGCAGAGCAAAAAACCAGCAGCAGCAGAAGGCGTCGAGGGGAACTAAAGCCCCAAGAATGTAGGTTATTTTGCTATTGTTGTTGCTGTTATTGTATCATCTTATTGGCTAATTTTGGTTGTTACAGAAAAAAGCTATCACCCCGCTTTATATATAAAGCAACCACCGAAGCCACGGTAGACAGAACATGGCATTTTTACGGAATATTGTAAGAGGCCATTGTTGAGCATGCCAGGACAACTAAAGAAACTATGCAATTGCGCATGGATTGTATTCTACCCTGTAGCATTTGAGACACATATTTTGCTCCTAAAGATACATAGGGATTTTAAAAGTGTGACCTATATTTACGTTGTTTTGGTTGTTGCTACCTATTGATTAATATACCATTGGGTAACAAAAAAATGTTACATTAGTTATCGACTGAACACCATATGGAGAGACTAACTTGTCATGAGCTCCACTTCCTTATTTTGAACTTATGTCCACCTAAATCATACAATTATATGATTTGGCTCAACATTTCCTTTTTCTTTTAAGAAATTCTCAGCAACTCTAACAGGGTGTAAGAAAGATGCCCAAGCAAATGCGCTGGCCAATGTTGTTAATTATTTTAAGGGATCCAAATATAAAACTTTGACAAAATTTTGTCTCGGTGTTTTGAAGCCTTGCCGAACCATAGGTAGTGAATTAAAGGCCCGGCAAAGATGTTTATTAGCTATTAGTTTGCTTGGCGGAATATATTTTTCTTTGCAGTACCAAACACCTATACCGTACTCGCTAACAATGCTAGAATTATAATTTTCTAGCTGGTTCATGGACATTTTTAATCAGATATATTTCATATGCTTATGTATTATCTCCACATGGAAAAAGCCAAACGAATAATGCACCCACAATATACATTATGCATGCAGCTGCTTTTCCAAGAAATTAACTTGATCTTTTAAATCTTTTTTATTGCGACATTCTCTTGTGTGCTAGAAACTGTACCAGTATGGACACCACCAAAGGCACCCTCTCCAAGCCGTTTTTCCTCCACTAAGTCACTTGTTGTATGCGCTAATTGTTTATAAGTGATTGACATCGGGGCATGCCCTGGAAAGAGAAATGCATGGTAACTTGTAAACGTTTAAGACTAAGCTTAATTCACCTTGCAGTTTGACACCGAGAGGGCCATACGATACCTTTTTTGTTTCGCTGGCGCCATAGCCAACCCAGTAAAGCTCCCAACGAAGCAACCCCACCTAGTACGGCAAGGATTGACCCGATCACCATCACTGTTGTGATAAAACCTGCAGAAGGTAGACACGTTGCCGCGAAAAGATATTAGTCGTAGGTTAACCGATGAATTCGCCGGCTAACTACTTAAAAAACTTGTCTATTACCTTAAAAAGTTCAAAAAAGTGTTTGTTCATGGAAAGTAACTTTCTGTTTATTTTGATGGACCAGAAAGGCAAAAAAAAATCATATTAATTAATGAGAGAGAGTGGTTTTCAGCATCTAGGAGCCGTATAGGATGCTCTAATGCTTTGTTTCTAATTGGTTGGGTCATATGATTGCTTAGTAATCAGTTGGTACATGGTACTAATGTAGAGTAAATTTGGTTAGCTATATTTGGCATCGGGCCTCCAAATTCACGGGTACGGCACTGGTTGAGTCTGTGTGTATGTGGAATGGAAGGACCGATGGAGTTGTGGCTCCTAGGTGCTGCAGAACATCACTGTTAGGCCTAATTGATTCGTAGAATTCTAAAAACATGGGAATATAAAAAATGAAATATTAGATGGTCATGTCTTTTTTTTTGAACAGTCACCGGAGGAGAGTTTCCCCACCTGAATATATTGCTCAAAGCAGCCATAATGCAAAGAGATTGATCCATTTTATAAGGGAAACCGGATTAAAAACCTGAACAAGTTAACCCCATTTATGTGGGAAAACCGGATTGAAAACCTGAACACGTTGTCCTACATGAATTTGCATCAAATGAGTGTTTGACATCACATAAAAATAACCGTGCTTTGAGTGGACTGATTTTTTTTCTTCCAAAACATAGTGAAATACAATCCTTATGAAAAAATTCGAAGGATCCCAATTCTAAAAATCAAACGTTGAGATAAGAAATTTCTAAAAGCATCTCCAACAGAGGTGCTAAAACTAGCTCGCGTTGAAAAAACTGCTAATTTAGCGCGCAGAGGGGAAAAAAAGCTCTCTAACAAATTCTACAAAAGCCAGCACCCTACAAATTTTTTGCATCGCACGCAGGATATTTAATGCGGAGCGTATAGCGCGCTGGACAATTTAAAGACGGCGCACCAAGACCAATTGCTTCGCTTCCTCTGCTTGTCCCGCCTCGAGCTCGCCACTGCAGCCACTTCCTGCAGCTCGCCGCCGCTGGCCGGCGCCACTCCTCTGTGTGCTCGTCTCTGCTTGTCTCGGCACTAGGCGGAGCCGCCGCTGCCCTTCTGCTCGCTGGCTGCAGCTCGCCGCCTCGAGCTCGCCGGCCGGGAGCGCATGCCGGCTGGGAGCCGCCACTGCCCTTCTGCTCACTGCCTCAAGGATGCCGGCTGGGAGTGCGTGCTGTGGCCAGAGACGAGCGGTGCATGCGGAGCTTGCGATTCCAACGATTGCAAGCCTCCAATGATTGGAGAAGCTAAGCTAGCTAGCTCGTGTTTACGATTCCAACTATCACAGCAAGCTAGCTCGCGTGCGGTGGCCAGCGGAAGATCGTTTGCAAGATAGCTTGCTCCAACGATTGGGGACCTAATTGCGTTTTTGTTTTGGTTAGATGAACTTTTTTTGTAAATGTTATAGGGACTTGTTTGTTGTAGATATATTTATGGCGCTCTATCTTTTAGTGCGTCTGCTGGACTGCTGTGTAATGTTTGTTGTCCGCTATATTTTTGTGCTTCTGCTGGACTGAATCGGTCATGACATGCTAAAATGACTAAAATGCCACTGTAAAGTTATTTTAGCGTGCCACTTTTTTGGACGCATGTTGAAGATGCTCTAAGGACCCAAACCAAACTAGACATGATGCATAGAGATCAGTTATGGCGATTCTAGTAGTAAGGCTTCATGAACTAATTTCGCAATAAAATGTGTCTTGTTTGGCCTGCTTAGGCTATCAGCAAGTACCGTCGTTGGCGGAGGCGATGCACCCCGTGTAGTAGGTGTAGGAGCGATAGTGCCACGGCCCGCTGTTGGTGAAGACGGAAGTGTTGAAGTCTACCGAGCCGTAGTTGGAGCTGCCGGGGCCGCCGGTGGAATTGTAGCACAATAACCCCACCGCCAGCACCACCGGAGCCAACAGGCGAGGGATCATGAACAGGTTGAGAACTGCAAGGAGCAGCACAGGCAGCAATGATGCCGTCGACATCACTGCTTTATTTCTGAAAAGAAAGAAAACAAATATATAAAGTTACTAACAAAAGGATCACCAAAAGAAAATAACAATCTAGTAAAAGCTGGTGTTCGTCGATGACGAACGTCAGGAGCCAGGAGGACGCGAAGAACAGATCCAGATGCAAGGAGCAGTGAGAGGACGCCAAGAATCTTACCAGTCCCTCCAAGAAAACAACAATCCAGTCAAAGCTGGTATCCACTCCTTGCAAGAAACAGATCTAGAGCGCAAGGAGCAGTGATTGGACGCGAAGGATCTGTCCACCACTCTCGGCTTGCTTCCAGGAGACGAGAGCGACGGAACAGATCGGGAGCGAGAGAGGTGAGTACATAACAGCTCTTGGTACCTACCTAACAGCTAGCTCCCAAAAAGCGCATAATCCAAAAAGCCTCGGTACCTTTTTTTTAGCATCAGTACAGACACAAGCGCTCATATACACGCGCATACACTCATCCCTATGAACGCACACACGCACACCTTACCCCTATGAGCACCTCCGAGAGACTAAGCCGGCATATCATCTTGAGATTTACGAAGTCACCGTAGGCGCCTCGTTGTCGATGGAAACGTCTCCTCCCACTGAAAGCGCATCGCCGGAAATCCTGAAATAAATTCAAAAATAATGCGAGCACCAGGAAATAGGTTTACCCAACAGCTACCTCCCATGAAATAGGTTTTTATAGATGCATAATTTTTTTTCTTTTTCGAAAAGGGGGTTCCCCGGCCTCTGCATCAGAGTGATGCATACGACCATCTTATTAACCAAAACAAAGGTTCGAACAAAGGTTCCAAAGTCTCCAACTGACAAAAAAAAAGTTCACATGGAGCTAAAAAGGCTAGAAACACCAACAAGCCAAGAAAGAGATGCCACAACCGGCTGGGTAAAGAAAGATAGGTAAACTAATTGCCTATCCTATTACATGACCACCATCCAAACCGGTTCCCAGCGGACAGATCCAGTAACCAAATGCTCCCTGGCCTTCGTCAGAGTGAATAGCGACCACGAACGGATCAGTGTGGTGGCTCGGAAAATAACCTGCAAAAAGTGAATACGTGATATTCTGTTAAACACCAAATCATTTCTACAATTTCAGATAGTCCACAACAAGGCGCAAACTCCAACACTAATATGTCTCGCTAAGTCTGGCTCAATCCCATTAAGCCATGTCCCAAATAACGCATTGACAGAGTTCGGTGGAGTAATCTTAAAAGCAATATGGACCGTCCGCCATAGAACTTTGGCTAACGGGCAATCAAAAAAGAGGTGTTGAATCGACTCATCCCGATCACAGAAACTACACCTAGTAGGTCCTGTCCAATTACGCTTTATCAAGTTGTTCTTGGTTAAAATAATTTGTTTATGGACAAACCACATAAACACTTTTATTTTCAAAGGCACTTTAACATCCCAAACATGCTTAGAGGTAGGAATGGAGGACGAATTAATAACATCAATATACATTGATTTAACTGTGAATACTCCAGACCTAGCCAGCTTCCAGCGTAATTCATCGGGTTGTTGAGAAAGCTGAACCTCCATCAGTCTCCTAACTAGACGGAGCCAAGCTTCCCAACGATTACCCGCTAGCGACCGTCTGAACTGAATATTAAGGGGGATAGCTTGAAATACCGTTGCAACGAACACCTCACGTCGTTGAACAATATGATACAAAGACGGATATTGAATGGCCAAGGGTGTCTCTCCGAGCCAAGTATCCTCCCAAAAACGCGTACTAGCACCGTCGCCAATAATGAACTTTGTCCTATTAAAAAAGGACTGTTTGACTTTCATCAGTCCTCTCCAAAAAGGCGAGTCGGTCGGCCTGACTGTAACCTGGGACAAAGTTTTTGTGTGGAGGTACTTGCGACGAAGGATTTGCGCCCACGTGGCATCAGTCTCAGAAGATAGTTTCCATAGCCACTTACTAAGAAAACATCTGTTCTTAACTTAAAGATTCTCGATCCCGAGACCCCCTTGGTCTTTCGGTCTACAAAATATATCCCATTTAGCTAGCCGGTACTTTCTTTTTAAGTCATCACCCTGCCAAAAGAAACGCGATCTATAGAAGTCCAGTCTTTTCCTGACACCAACTGGGACTTCAAAGAACGATAAGAGAAACATAGGCATACTCGTGAGAACCGAGTTAATTAAAATTAATCGGCCACCGTATGACATGAGCTTGCCCTTCCAGCAACTCAGCTTCTTCTCAATTCGGTCTTCGACGCACTTCCATTCTCTGTTCGTCAGCCTACGATGGTGGATCGGGATACCTAAGTAAGAGAAAGGTAACTCCCCCAACTTGCACCCAAACAATTGCCTATAAGCGTCCTGTTCATCCTTGGCTCTACCAAAGCAGAACAACTCACTCTTATGAAAGTTAATCTTTAACCCGGTCAATTGTTCGAAAAGGCATAACACCAGCTTCATATTTCTCGCCTTGGCCAAATCATGCTCCATGAAGATGATTGTATCATCAGCGTACTGCAGGATGGATACACCTCCATCAACAAGATGGGGTACCAAGCCACCTACTTGACCATTCTCCTTAGCCCTTCCTATCAAAATTGCTAACATATCAACCACAATGTTAAGCAATATAGGGGACATCGGATCTCCTTATCTTAGGCCTTTATGTGTCTGGAAGTAACGACCAATATCGTCATTCACTTTAATTCCCACACTACCTTTTTGCGTGAAAGATTCAACCTGGCGGCGCCAGGCTTCATCAAACCCTTTCATACGCAATGCCTGTTGGGGGAATGGCCATTTGGCCTTATCGTACACTTTCTCGAAATCCACCTTAAAAATTACTCCATCTAATTTTTTTGAATGGATTTCATGGAGCGTTTCATGAAGGACGACCACCCCTTCAAGGATGTTTCTGTCCGGCATGAAAGTAGTATGGGACTGTTGCACCACAGAATGCACAATCTGTGTAAGCCTATTAGTCCCGACCTTGGTGAAAATTTTGAAACTAACATTGAGAAGGCAGATTAGCCTGAACTGCTCAATTCTCACAGCATCCATTTTCTTAGGAAGCAGTGTGATAGTTCCAAAGTTCAAGTGAAATAAGTGAAGCTGTCCAGAGAACATATCATGAAACATAGGAAGCAAATCCCCTTAATGATGTGCCAGCACTTTTTGTAGAACTCAACCGGGGAACCATCCGGTCCAGGAGCCTTATTATTTTTCATCTGTGCAATATCATCAAATACCTCCTTCTCAGTGAACGGGCCAACCAGAATATCATTATCAGCAGCCGATAGTTGAGGCACATCCTCAGTCCTGGACTCATCGAGGGACACACAGCTATCCTCCGGCGGTCCAAACAACTGCCTATAATACTCTGTTATATAGGTTTTGAGGTTGTCTTGTCCTAAAATAGTGCCCTCATCTTGTTCAAGTTGAAAACTCCTCTTCTTTCTGTGCTTACCATTAGCAATCAAGTGAAAGAATTGAGTATTCGCGTCCCCTTGGACCACTCTGCGGACCTTAGCCCACAACGCCCACTTCAGTTCTTCCTCGCGGAGAAGTTCTTTCAACCTCTTCTCTGCTTCAGATTTAACCTGAAGCTCAGCAGGCAGCAAAATCGTGGACTCGGCCTTTATGTCTAGTGCCTGTATAAGAGAAAGGAGCCTGTCCTTTTCAATCTTGTACACCCTGCTAAGGTGCTTAGCCCAACCCCGTAAGAAACTTCTCAAATTCCTAATCTTATTCTGCCAGCGCTCGACCGAAGTCCTCCCTCCTGCACCCTTAGCCCATTCCCTAGCAATCAGGTCCAAGAATCCTTCGCGTTCGAACCAGGCCATCTCAAATGAAAAGGTGTTCTTGTTCCCCACATGGCTCGGCTCACCAGAATCCATGAACAAGGGTGTATGATCGGAAATGCCCCACGAGAGAGCTTGTACCGTTACAAGAGGGAACTTCTGTTCCCACTCCACGCTCGCGAGAACTCGATCAAGCTTTTCATAAGTCGGGTTTGGCAAAGCATTAGCCCAGGTAAACTTTCTACCAGAAAGCTCTATCTCCCTCAGATCCAAGCTTTCAATAATGGTATTAAACATAAACGACCACCTGCCGTCAAAGTTATCATTGTTTTTCTCCTCTCTCCTCCTAATGATATTGAAATCACCCCAACTAAAATTGGGAGCTGCTCTGACCCACAGATTCGAACAAGGTCCGCCAGAAACTCTGGTTTTAGCTCGGGCTGTGCGGCACCATAAACTGCCACCAAAGCCCAGTTGAAACCATCTACTTTAGACCTGACTCGAAACTTAACCGCGAAGTCGCCCATCACTACACTTCGGACTTCAAGCGAATCGCATCTCACACCCAGCAAGATACCACCCGATCTTCCTCGCGGGGGGAGACAATGCCCATCGAAATCAACACCACCCACAAGAGAGGAAAGAAACTGGGGCGCAAAGTTAGCTCGACCAGTCGCATCAAGAAGATACGAAAAATACAAGTTCACACTTGGTCTCTCCATGTCTAAAATGCACACATCCAAGCCAAATACACATGAAAAAGACAAGATCTACCCATAAATACACCATATACGGGACCGGAGGGTCGATCCGTAGGCTACACCGTCATTCATGTTGGTAAATATAGCCATGGTCCCCTACTCCAAACATGCACAAGCCACCGTAAACAGGTATCAGTGTTTCGGATGCTGAAAAAATAGACCACGCGAGGAGGTGTGTCTCTGGCGGATCTGTTCTCGGTGGATTTGCTCGGATCTGCTCTTGGTGGATTTGCTCGGATCTGGTCGTAGTTCGTCTACATTCATGTGTTTTCAAGTTGGATCCTTTCGATCCACAATACTCTCATCGACGGCGGTTGCTGTTCTACGGCGCTAGTCCTATTGGGCCTTAGCACAACAACTTTCCGATTATCTACTACAACAAGTTTTGTCCGGCTCCGGCGAGGGAGAGGCAATGATGGCGGCGCGCCTTTGGCTCGCTTCAGTGTTTGTAGTCGTCGCTAGGTGGTCAACGGATTTGGATGTAGTTTCTATTATTTCTAGTGTTCATTGTACTGCCATGATTGGAGATGAATAGATCAAAAGTTTTCCTGCAAAAAAAGGAGGAGCACTTATTTTTGTTAAAAATCATATCATTTGTACATACCCAGAGCGGCATAACCAAAGCGCCCCCCACCCCACAACCAGGATAAAAGCTCTAATTTGTTAGAAGAGATTAGAAAAGAATTGGTGGAATCGATGTTTATTGCTTGAGCCTCGTGAGCATTTATATAGGAGTACAATGATCAACTTGAAGTACAAGACAAGGCAGGATCAAATCCTAGTCTATCATATATTTCCTAATAACATAATACTTAACATCCCTCCGCAGTCACAATGGTAGTGACGCACGCAGACGGTGACACTCGAGAAGAATCTAAAGACAAGCCGATGTACACCCCCTCCCCCCACAGTCGTAACGGTCGAAGCATCATGGATGAAGTTGAAATCGACGAGGTTGCTCAAGAAAGGCGGTAGCCCTTTGTGCCGATGTCGAGGTAGCCAAGAGCGTAGGGTGCTATAGCCGTGTTCGAGGTAGCCGTGCGAAGAATGACCTGGTTGATGCCAAGTCATGGTGGCCCGTCTCGAGGTAGTCGTTGTGGAGCCACGTGCGCAAGGAGGTACAGATTTAGTCATGGGCGCAGTGGTGTCGAAGTAGTGATGCGCCGGGAAGAAGACGGTGTTTCCGAGGCATCGCATCGGATTTGCCAAGCCTGAGGACACATGGATGAAGGCACGCATTAGTGTTGCCAGCACCAGGCATGTGTAGATGGACGAAGTCGAAGTTGATGATGCGCCCTCCAGGCTTGCCAGGCCTGGGAACACGTTGTCGATGAAGCCACGCGTCGGTTTTGCCAGCACTGGACATGCGTAGATGGGGACCTGCAGGAGCTGTACGCCATGCCGGAGGAGTCGGAGGGGCCAGTAGAGGACTCGACGATGGTTGTGGCGCCAATTGGCATGGGGCTGATGTTGCCAACGGTGGTCGGGGAAGATGACGGCGACGCTAGCGATGTGCTAGTGCTGGACGAAGAGCGAAGGTGGTCGACTGGCGGCGCGGCTCGGGTGAGCGGGCGGCAGCGGCGCCGAGGAAGTAGAACTGTAGCAACGGCCTGAGGAGGCGGCGGCTAGGTTAGGAGCGTGGCAACGATGGTCAAAGTAGGCGAGGAGAACCCAACAACGTGACGAAGTCTGGCACGGATGGTGGCGTTCCCGCACCAAGGGAGGCGGCGCGGTGCATACCATGGCAAGTTGACGCGCGGTGATGGCAGAGTGGACCGCGGGCTGCGGCGCTACGGCCTGAAGGGGCGACGCAGCGGCAACAGGCAGGTCGGGGCGACATCGGGAAGACCTCGGAGCGGCGACATGGACCACATGCCGCGTCGCTACGGCTCGATGGGGGCGACGCATGATACGTCTCCAACGTATCTACTTTTCCTCTTGTTTTGGACTCTAATTTGCATGATTTGAATGAAACTAACCCCAGACTGAAGCTGTTTTCAGCAGAACTACCATAGTGTTGTTTTTGTGCAGAAATAAAATTTCTCGGAATGGAACGAACTTTGCGAGGAATTTTTATATAATAAATAAGAATTTCTGGAGCCAAGACCTGCCGGAGAGGGGCACCTGGGTGGGCACAACCCACCAGGGCGCGCCCCCCTCTCCTGGCACGCCCAGGTGGGTTGTCCCCACCTGGTGGCCCCGCAGACCCTGAAACCGACGCTATAAAATCCTATTTTCCAGAAAAAAATTAGGGTGAAAGAATTATCGCGATCCATGAGACGGAGCCGCTGTCACCTCCCGTTCTTCATTGGGAGGCTAGATCTGGAGCCCGTTTGGGGCTTCGGAGAGGGGGATCTTCGTTCTTCATCATCACCAACCCTTCTTCATCGCCAATTCCATGATGCTCGCCATCAGGAGTGAGTAATTCCTTCGTAGGATCGCTGGTCTGTGAGGAGTTGGATGAGATTCATCATATAATCGAGTTAGTTTTGTTAGGTCTTGATCCCTAGTATCCACTATGTTTTTAGATTGATGTTGCTATGACTTTGCCATGCTTAATGCTTGTCACTTTGGGCCCCGGTGCCATGAACTCAGATCTGAACCGTTTATGTTATCATCATTATATCTGTGTTCTAGATCCGATCTTGCAAGTTATAGTCACCTACTACGTGTTATGATCCGGCAACCCTGGAGTGACAATAGTCGGGACTACTCCTGGTGATGACCGTAGTTTGAGGAGTTCATGTATTCACTATGTGTTAATGCTTTGTTCCGGTTCTCTATGAAAAGGAGGCCTTAATATCCCTTAGTTTTCAATATGGACCCCGCTGCCACGGGAGTGTAGGACAAAAGATGTCATCCAAGTTCTTTCCATAAGCACGTATGACTATTTACGGAATACACGCCTACATTATATTGGCGAACTAGAGCTAGTGTTGTATCGCCCTAGGTTATAACTGTCTCGTGCTGAATATCATCCAACAAGTCCCAATCCAATGCCTACGAATTTATGTTATATTGTTCTTGTTAAGTTACTACTGCTATCATCAAGGTTACAGTTGATACAAAATTACTGTTATCACTGTTACCGTTACCGTTGCTACAGTCACTACTATCAAAACTGTCATATTACTTTGCTACTGATCACTTTGCTAAAGATAATTAATCTCCAGGTGTGGTTGAATCGACAACTCAGCTGCTAATACCTTCAAATATTCTTTGGCTCCCCTTGTGTCAAATCTATAAATTTGGGTTGAATACTCTACCTTCGAAAACTGTTGTGATCCCCTATACTTGTGGGTTATCAAGACCTTTTTCTGGCGCCGTTGTCGGGGAACATAGATATATTTGTTGAGTCACTTGGGATTATCATATTATCACTATGAAGAATCTGAAGGATGCTAAGTCTAAGATATTTCTTTCTAGTACGAGGGGAGGTAAGAAACTACCATCCAGTTCTACTTTAGATTCACCTTATGTTATAAGTAAACTTGCACCACCACCACATGCTATTAATTATGATATGTCGCAAGTTATTGATGATGCTACTTATGCTGTGGATAATGCTTATTATGATGCTAGTACCTTGCTTGACAATGACGATGTGCCACTTGGTGACTTTCTTGATAAACAAATTGCTAGAGTAATACAACTTGATGTTGTTGAATCTGATGATGAGCTTGAAATTGAATCTCCTGAAACACCTGCTAGAACTAGCCTTCCTAGATATGAATTGCCTAAGGTACCAGAAGGTTATGTTATGAATGAGGAAACAACTAGAGATATTCTTGCTTGTAGAGATAGAGATGATCTAGAGAAATTATTATGCAAGTATAAAGAAAAATCTCTGAATACTAGAATGAAATGTGATCCTAAGTTTGCTACTTCACCTATCTTTATTGATGATAAGGATTATGAATTCTCTGTCGACCCGGAGTTAATTACTTTGGTTGAATTTGATCCTTTCCATGGTTATGAAACTGAAACTGTTGTGGCACATCTTACTAAGTTGAATGACATAGCCACCCTTTTTACTCATGATGAGAAAACTCGCGATTACTCTATTCTCAAATTATTTCCTTTCTCATTAAAGGGTGATGCTAAAGCTTGGTACAATACTCTTGCTCTTGGTTGTGTGCGTAGTCCCCAGGATATGATTTATTACTTCTCTAGAAAATATTTTCCTGCTCATAAGAAACAAGCTGCATTACAGGAAATATTTAACTTTGTGCAAACTAAAGAAGAGAGTCTCTCACAAGCTTGGGGGAGGCTTTGCCAGTTACTTAATGCTTTGCCTGATGATCCTCTTAAGAAAAAAGAAATACTTGATATCTTCTATAATGGACTAACTGATGCTTTTAGGGATTTACTAGATAGTTGTGTTGGTTGTGTTTTCAGGGAACGAACTGTTGGACAAGCTGAAGAATTATTGAATACTATATTGAAAAATTATGATGATTGGACTATTCCTGAACCACCAGCTAAAACCACTCCGAAGAAGAGGGGTATATTGTATCTCAGTCTTGAAGATACGCAAGAGGCAAAGAAATCTATGAAGGAAAAAGCTATTAAAGCGGAGGATGTTAAAAAATTACCTCCTATTGAAGAAATACATGAGCTTAATACACCACCACTGCCTAAGGTGGTAGAGGTAAATTCTTTAATGAAGTTCAATGATAATGAGAATCCTCACAATATGCATCCTAGCCAATGCCTTTATGAGTTTGAAAACTATATTAGAAAACAAGATCACTTCAAAGCAAATGTTATGAAACAATTGAAATACAATTCTGATATGATTGCTTGCTTGAGTGACCTGTTATTTAGAATCTCAAATGATGTTAGAGGTGTTGGTGAAAGCATGCTTCTATGGTTCAAACTCAGTTAGAAAAAGTTGCTAAATCTCAAAGAGAGTTGCTTGATGAAATAAATAATAATATACATGACTTTGCTGTTAGAGTTGCAACTAGAGGAGGTAAAATGACTCAGGAACCACTTTATCCTGAGGGACACCCAAAAAGAATAGAACAAGATTCACAAAGAGTTAACACTGATGCACCTAGTCCTTCTAGAAAGAAAAACAAGAAAAAAATGATAGGAATTTGCATACCTCTAGTGAACTTGAAATAGAAAAACCTCCTGATAATGATAATGAAATTTCTAACTCTGATGCTGAAACTTAGTCTGGTAATGAACACTCACATTCTGATAATGAAAAAGACAATGATGAGGTTCATGAAAATACTCAAACAAATAATAAAAAACAAGACAATGATGTTGAGATAGAACCACCTGTTGATCTTGACAACCCACAACCTAAGAATGAATGATATGATAAAAGAGACTTTGTTGCTAGAAAATGAAGGAAATATGCCCTAGAGGCAATAATAAAGTTGTTATTTATATTTCCTTATATCATGATAAATGTTTATTATTCATGCTAGAATTGTATTCACCAGAAACTTAGTACATGTGTGAATACATAGACAAACAAAGTGTCCCTAGTGTGCCTCTACTAGACTAGCTAGTTAATCAAAGATGGTTAAGTTTCCTAGCCATAGACACATGTTGTCATTTGATGAACGAGATCACATAATTAGAGAATGATGTGATGGACAAGACCCATCCGTTAGCTTAGAACTATGATCGTTTAGTTTATTGCTATTGCTTTCCTCATGACATATACATGTTCCAATGACTATGAGATTATGCAACTCCCGAATACTGAAGGAACACATAGTGTGCTATCAAATGTCACAACGTAACTGGGTGATTATAAAGATGCTCTACAGGTGTCTCTAATGGTGTTTGTTGAGTTGGCATAGATCGAGATTAGGATTTGTCACTCCGATTGTTGGAGAGGTATCTCTGGGCCCTCTCGGTAATGCACATCACTATAAGCCTTGCAAGCAATGTGACTAATGAGTTATTTGTAGGAGAATGCATTACAGAACAAGTAAAGAGACTTGCCGGTAATGAGATTGAACTAGGTATGATGATACCGACGATCGAATCTCGAGCAAGTAACATACCGATGACAAAGGGAACAAGGTATGTTGTTGTGCGGTTTGACGGATAAAGATCTTTGTAGAATATGTAGGAGACAATATGAGCATCCAGGTTCCACTATTGGTTATTGATCGGAGATGTGTCTCGGTCATGTCTAAATAGTTCTCGAACCCGTAGGGTCCGCACGCTTAACGTTCGATGACGATTTGTATTATGAGTTATGTGTTTTGATGTACCGAAGGTTGTTCGAAGTCCCGGAAGTGATCACGGACATGACGAGGAGTCTCGAAATTGTCTAGACATAAAGATTGATATATTGGACCATGTTATTCGTACACCGGAAGTGTTCCGTATAGTTTCGGATAAAACCGGAGTGCCAGAGGGTTACTGGAACCCCCCGGGAAGTTATTGGGTCTCATGGGCCTAGTGGTGGAAGAGAGGAGGCAGGCCAAGGTGTGGCACGCGACCCCTAGCCCAAACCGAATTGGACTAGGGCTAGGGGGGCCGGCCTGAAGGAAATATGCCCTAGAGGCAATAGTAAAGTTATTATTTATTTCCTTATATCATGATAAATGTTTATTATTCACGCTAAAATTGTATTAACCGGAAACATAATACATGTGTGAATACATAGACAAACAGAGTGTCACTAGTATGCCTCTACTTGACTAGCTCGTTGATCAAAGATGGTTAAGTTTCCTAGCCATTGACATGGGTTGTCATTTGATTAACGAGATCACATCATTAGGAGAATGATGTGATTGACTTGACCCATTCCGTTAGCTTAGCACTCGATCGTTTAGTATGTTGCTATTGCTTTCTTCATGACTTATACATGTTCATATGACTATGAGATTATGCAACTCTCGTTTACCGGAGGAAGACTTTGTGTGCTACCAAACGTCACAACATAACTAGGTGATTATAAAGGTGCTCTACAGGTGTCTCCGAAGGTACTTGTTGGGTTGACGTATTTCGAGATTAGGATTTGTCACTCCAATTGTCGGAGAGGTATCTCTGGGCCCTCTCGGTAATGCACATCACTTAAGCCTTGCAAGAATTGCAACTAATGAGTTAGTTGCGAGATGATGTTTTATGGAACGAGTAAAGAGACTTGCCGGTAACAAGATTGAACTAGGTATTGAGATACCGACGATCGAATCTCGGGCAAGTAACATACCGATGACAAAGGGAACAACGTATGTTGTTATGCGGTCTGACCGATAAAGATCTTCGTAGAATATGTGGGAGCCAATATGAGCATCCAGGTTCCGCTATTGGTTATTGACCAGAGACGTGTCTCAGTCATGTATACATAGTTCTCGAACCCGTAGGGTCCACACGCTTAACGTTTCGATGACAGTTATATTATGAGTTCATATGTTTTGATGTACCGAAGGTTGTTCGGAGTCCCGGATGTGATCATGGACATGACGAGGAGTCTCGAAATGGTGGAGACATGAAGATTGATATATTGGAAGCCTATGTTTGGATATCAGAAGTGTTCCGGGTGAAATCGAGATTTTACCAGAGTACCGAGGGGTTACCGGAACCCCCCGGGGGCTTAATGGGCCATAGTGGGCCTTGTGGAGAAGAGGAGAGGCGGCCAGGGCAGGGCCGCGCGCCCCTCCCCCCTAGTCCGAATAGGACAAGGAGAGGGGGGCGGCGCCCCCCTTTCCTTCCTCTCTCCCTCCTCTTTCCCCCTCCACTCCTAGTCCAACAAGGAAAAGGGAGGGAGTCCTACTCCTGGTGGGAGTAAGACTCCTCCTGGCGCGCCCCCTCTAGGCCGGCCGCACCTCCCCCCTTGCTCCTTTGTATATGGGGGCAGGGGGGCACCCCAGAGACACAACAATTGATCGTTTGATCTTTTAGCCGTGTGCGGTGCCCCCTCCACCATAGTCCACCTCGATAATACTGTAGTGGTGCTAAGGCGAAGCCCTGCATCGGTAGAACATCATCATCGTCACCACACCATCGTGCTGACGAAACTCTCCCTCAACACTCGGCTGGACCGGAGTTCAGGGACGTCATCGGGCTGAACGTGTGCTGAACTCGGAGGTGTCGTGCGTTCGGTACTTGATCAGCCGGATTGTGAGGATGTACGAGTACATCTACCGGGTTGTGCTAACACTTCCGCTTTCGGTCTACGAGGGTACGTGGACAACACTCTCCCCTCTCGTTGCTATGCATCACCATGATCTTGCATGTGCGTAGGATTTTTTTTGAAATTACTACGTTCCCCAATAGTGGTATCAGAGCCTAGTTTTATGCGTAGATGTCATATGCACGAGTAGAACACAAGTGAGTTGTGGGTGATATAAGTCATACTGCTTACCAGCAAGTCATACTTTGTTTTGGCGGTATTGTTGGATGAAGCGGACCGGACCGACATTACGCGTACGCTTACGCGAGACTGGTTCTACCGACATGCTTTGCACACAGGTGGCTAGCGGGTGTCAGTTTCTCCAACTTTAGTTGAACCGAGTGTGGCTACGCCCGGTCCTTGCGAAGGTTAAAATAGCACCAACTTGACAAACTATCATTGTGGTTTTGATGCGTAGGTAAGAACGGTTCTTGCTAAGCCCGTAGCAGCCACGTAAAATTTGCAACAACAAAGTAGAGGACGTCTAACTTGTTTTTGCAGGGGATGTTGTGATGTGATATGGTCAAGACATGACGCTAAATTTTATTGTATGAGATGATCATGTTTTGTAACCGAGTTATCGGCAACTGGCAGGATCCATATGGTTGTCGCTTTATTGTATGCAATGCAATCGCCCTGTAATGCTTTACTTTATCACTAACTGGTAGCGATAGTCGTAGAAGCATCAGATTGGCGAGACAACAACGATGCTACAATGGAGATCAAGGTGTCGCGCCGGTGAACGATGCTTCGGAGATGGAGATCACAAGCACAAGATGATGATGGCCATATCATATCACTTATATTGATTGCATGTGATGTTTATCTTTTATGCATCTTATCTTGCTTTGATTGACGGTAGCATTATAAGATGATCCCTCACTAAATTATCAAAGTATAAGTGTTCTCCCTGAGTATGCACCGTTGCGAAAGTTCTTCGTGCTGAGACACCACGTGATGATCGGGTGTGATAGGCTCTACGTTCAAATACAATGGGTGCAAAACAATTGCACACGCGGAATACTCAGGTTAAACTTGACGAGCCTAGCATATAACAGATATGGCCTCGGAACACGGAGACCGAAAGGTCGAGCGTGAATCATATAGTAGATATGATCAACTTAGTGATGTTCACCGTTGAAACTACTCCATCTCACGTGATGATTAGACATGGTTTAGTTGATATGGATCACGTGATCACTTAGAGGATTATAGGGATGTCTATCTAAGTGGGAGTTCTTAAGTAATATGATTAATTGAACTTAAATTTATCATGAACTTAGTACCTGATAGTATCTTGCTTGTCTATGTTGATTGTAGATAGATGGCCCGTGCTGTTGTTCCGTTGAATTTTAATGCGTTCCTTGAGAAAGCAAAGTTGAAAGATGATGGTAGCAATTACATAGACTGGGTCCGTAACTTGAGGATTATCCGCATTGCTACACAGAAGAATTACGTCCTGGAAGCACCGCTGGGTGCCAGGCCTGCTACTGATGCAACTGAAGACGTTAAGAACGTCTGGCAGAGCAAAGCTGATGACTACTCGATAGTTCAATGTGCCATGCTTTACGGCTTAGAACCGGGACTTCAACGACGTTTTGAACGTCATGGAGCATATGAGATGTTCTAGGAGTTGAACTTAATATTTCAAGCAAATGCCCGGATTGAGAGATATGAAGTCTCCAATAAGTTCTACAGCTGCAAGATCGAGGAGAATAGTTCTGTCAGTGAGTATATACTCAAAATGTCTGGGTATAATAATGACTTGATTCAACTGGGAGTTAATCTTCCAGATGATAGCGTCATTGACAGAATTCTCCAATCACTACCACCAAGCTACAAGAGCTTCGTGATGAACTGTAATATGCAAGGGATGGATAAGACGATTCCCGAGCTCTTCGCAATGCTAAAGGCTGCGGAGGTAGAAATCAAAAAGGAGCATCAAGTGTTGATGGTCAATAAGACCACCAGTTTCAAGAAAAAGGGCAAAGGGAAGAAGAAGGGGAACTTCAAGAAGAACAGCAAGCAAGTTGCTGCTCAGGAGAAGAAACCCAAGTCTGGACCTAAGCCTGAGACTGAGTGCTTCTACTGCAAGCAGACTGGTCACTAGAAGCGGAACTGCCCCAAGTATTTGGCGGATAAGAAGGATGGCAAGGTGAACAAAGGTATATGTGATATACATGTTATTGATGTGTGCCTTACTAATGCTCGCAGTAGCACATGGGTATTTGATACTGGTTCTGTTGCTAATATTTGCAACTCGAAACAGGGGCTACAGATTAAGCGAAGATTGACTAAGGACGAGGTGACGATGCGCGTGGGAAATGGTTCCAAAGTTGATGTGATCGCGGTCGGCACGCTACCTCGACATCTACCTTCGGGATTAGTATTAGACCTAAATAATTGTTATTTGGTGCCAGCGTTGAGCATGAACATTATATCTAGCTTGTTTGATGCGAGATGGTTATTCATTTAAATCAGAGAATAATGGTTGTTCTATTTATATGAGTAATATCTTTTATGGTCATGCACCCTTGAAGAGTGGTCTATTTTTGTTAAATCTCGATAGTAGTGATACACATATTCATAATATTGAAGTCAAAAGATGCAGAGTTGATAATGAGAGTGCAACTTATTTGTGGCACTGCCGTTTAGGTCATATCGGTGTAAAGCGCATGAAGAAACTCCATACAGATGGACTTTTGGAACCACTTGATTATGAATCACTTGGTACTTGCGAACCGTGCCTCATAGGCAAGATGACTAAAACACCGTTCTCCGGTACTACGGAGAGAGCAACAGATTTGTTGGAAATCATACATACAGATGTATGTGGTCCGATGAATGTTGAGGCTCGTGGAGGACATCATTATTTTCTCACTTTCACAGATGATTTAAGCAGATATGGATATATCTATGCCAGCTCTTGAGCACTGCGTTGGATTTCCCCAAAGAGGAAAGGATGATGCAACAAAGTAGCGTAAGTATTTCCCTCAGTTTTTGAGAACCAAGGTATCAATCCAGTAGGAGGCTACGCGCGAGTCCCTCGTACCTACACAAAGCAAATAACTCCACGCAACCAACGCGAATAGGGGTTGTCAATCCCTTCACGTTCACTTACGAGAGTGAGATCTGATAGATAATATTTTTTGTATTTTTGGTATAAAAATGCAAAGTAAAATAAAAGGTAAAGTAAAAAAGCAAAGCAGTAATAAAGTGGTGGAAGATTAATATGACGAAGATAGACCCGGGGGGCATAGATTTCACTAGTGGTTCTCTCAAGAGCATAAGTATTCTACGGTGGGTGAACAAATTACTATTGAGCAATTGACAGAATTGAGCATAGTTATGAGAATATCCAAGTATGATCATGTATATAGGCATCACGTCTGAGACAAGTAGACCGACTCCTGCCTGCATCTACTACTATTACTCCACTCATCGACCGCTATCCAGCATGCATCTAGAGTATTAAGTTCAAGAAAACAGAGTAACGCCTTAAGCAAGATGACATGATGTAGAGGGATAAATTCATGCAATATGATAAAAACCCCATCTTGTTATCCTCGATGGCAACAATACAATACGTGCCTTGCTGCCCCTACTGTCACTGGGAAAGGACACCACAAGATTGAACCCAAAGCTAAGCACTTCTCCCATTGCAAGAAAAACCAATCTAGTAGGCCAAACCAAACTGATAATTCGAAGAGACTTGCAAAGATAACCAATCATACATAAAAGAATTCAGAGAAGATTCAAATATTGTTCATAGATAATCTTGATCATAAACCCACAATTCATCGGTCTCAACAAACACACCGCAAAAAGAAGATTACATCGAATAGATCTCCACAAGAGAGGGGGAGAACATTGTATTGAGATCCAAAAAGAGAGAAGAAAGCCATCTAGCTACTAACTATGGACCCGAAGGTCTGAGGTAAACTACTCACACTTCATCGGAGGGGCTATGATGATGTAGAAGCCCTTCGTGGTGGATGCCCTCTCCGGCGGAGCTCCAGAGCAGGCCCCAAGATGGGATCTCGTGGGTACAGAAGGTTGCGGCAGTGGAATTAGGTTTTTGGCTCCATATCTGATCGTTTGGGGGTACGTAGGTATATATAGGAGGAAGAAGTATGTTGGTGGAGCTTCGTGGGGCCCATGAGGGTGGGGGCGCACCCTAGGGGGGTGGGCGCGCCCCTACCTCGTGCCCACCTCGGAGCTTTCTTGACGTAGGGCCCAAGTCTCCTGGATCATGTTCGGTGAGAAAATCACGTTCCCGAAAGTTTCATTCCGTTTGGACTCCGTTTGATATTCCGTTTCTTTGAAACACTGAAATAGGCAAAAAAACAGCAATTCTGGGCTGGGCCTCCGGTTAATAGGTTAGTCCCAAAAGTAATATAAAACTGGAAAACAAAGCCCAATATGGTCTAAAACAGTAGATAATATAGCATGGAGCAATCAAAAATTATAGATACGTTGGAGACGTATCAGGCATCCCCAAGCTTAATTCCTGCTCGTCCTCGAGTAGGTAAATGCTAAAAAAGAATTTTTGATGCGGAGTGCTACTTGGCATAATTTCAATGTAATTCTTCTTAATTGTGGTATGAATATTCAGATCCGAAAGATTCAAGGCAAAAGTTCATATTGACTTAAAAATAATAATACTTCAAGCATACTAACTAAGCAATTATGTCTTCTCAAAATAACATGGCCAAATAAAGTTCATCCCTACAAAATCATATAGTTTAGTCATGCTCCATTTTCGTCACACAAGAATGCTCTCATCATGCACAACCCCGATGACAAGCCAAGCAATTGTTTCATACTTTAGTAATCTCAAACTTATAAACCTTCACGCAATATATGAGCGCGACCCATGGACATAGCACTATGGGTGGAATAGAATATTATGATGGGGTTATGTGGAGAAGACAAAAAGGAGAAAGTCTCACATCAATGAGGCTAATCAATAGGCTATGGAGATGCCCATCGATTGATGTTAATGCAAGGAGTAGGGATTGCCATGCAACGGATGCACTAGAGCTATAAATGTATGAAAGCTCAACAAAAGAAACTAAGTGGGTGTGCATCCAACTTGCTTGCTCACGAAGACCTAGGGCACTTGAGGAGGCCCATTGTTGGAATATACAAGACAAGTTCTATAATGAAAAATTCCCACTAGTATATGAAAGTGACAAAACAAGAGACTCCCTATCATGAAGATTATGGTGCTACTTTGAAGGACAAGTGTGGAAAAGGATAGTAGCATTGTCCCTTCTCTCTTTTTCTCTCATTTTTGGGCCTTTTTTATGGCCTTTATTTCTCTTTTTTTCATTCCTCACTTGGGACAATGCACTAGAAAATGATGATCATCACACTTCTATTTATTTACAACTCAATGATTACAACTCAATACTAGAACAAAGTATGACTCTATATGAATGCCTCCAGCGGTGTACCGGGATATGCAATGAATCAAGAGTGACATGTATGAAAGAATTATGAACGGTGGCTTTGCCACAAATACTATGTCAACTACATGATCATGCTAAGAAATATGACAATGATGAATGTGTCATGATAAATGGAATGGTGGAAAGATGCATGGCAATATATCTCGGAATGGCTATGGAAATGCCATAATAGGTAGGTATGGTGGCTGTTTTGAGGAAGATATAAGGAGGTTTATGTGTGAAAGAGCGTATCATATCACGGGGTTTGGATGCACCGGCGAAGTTTGCACCAACTCTCAATGTGAGAAAGGGCAATGCACGGTACCGAAGAGGCTAGGAATGATGGAAGGGTGAGAGTGCGTATAATCCATGGACTCAACATTAGTCATAAAGAACTCACATACTTATTGCAAAAATCTACAAGCCATCAAAAACCAAAGCACTACGCGCATGCTCCTAGGGGGATAGATTGGTAGGAAAAGACCATCGCTCGTCCCCGACCGCCACTCATAAGGAGGACAATCAAATAACACCTCATGTTTCAAATTTGTTACATAACGTTTACCATACGTGCATGCTACGGGACTTGCAAACTTCAACACAAGCATTTCTCAAATTCACAACTACTCAACTAGCACGACTTTGATATTATCACCTCCATATCTCAAAACAATTATCAAGCATCAAACTTTTCTTAGTATCCAACGCACTCAAAAGAAAGTTTTACAAATCTTGAATACCAAGCATATTATTATTATTAATAAAATTACCATGCTATTTAAGACTCTCAAAATAATCTAAGTGAAGCATGAGAGATCAATAGTTTCTATAAAACAAATCCACCACCGTGCTCTAAAAGATATAAGTGAAGTACTAGAGCAAAACTATATAACTCAAAAGATATAAGTGAAGCACATAGAGTATTCTATCAAATTTCAATTCATGTATGGCTCTCTCAAAAGGTGTGTACAGCAAGGATGATTGTGGTAAACTAAAAAGCAAAGACTCAAATCATACAAGACGCTCCAAGTAAAACACATATCATGTGGGGAATAAAAATATAGCTCCAAGTAAAGTTACCGATGGAAGTAGACGAAAGAGGGGATGCCTTCCGGGGCATCCCCAAGATTTGACTTTTTGGTGTCCTTAGATTATCTTGGGGGTGCCATGGGCATCCCCAAGCTTAGGCTCTTGCCACTCCTTGTTCCATAATCCATCAAAAGATTTCACCCAAAACTTGAAAACTTCGCAACACAAAACTCAACAGAAATCTCGTGAGCTCCGTTAGCGAAAGAAAACAAAAGACCACTTCAAGGTACTGTAATAAACTCATTATTTATTTATATTGGTGTTGAACCTACTGTATTCCAACTTCTCTATGGTTTATAAACTATTTTACTAGCCATAGATTCATCAAAATAAGCAAACAACACACGAAAAAACAGAATCTATCAAAAATAGAACAATCTGTAGTAATCTGTAACTAACGCAAACTTCTGGAACTCCAAAAATTTAGCCAAAATAGGAAGACCTAGGCAATTTTTTTATTGATCATAAGCAATTGGGTTCACTATTTTATCACGTTCTGTTGATTTTTAACAATTGTTTTCGTGAACAGAAAGTTTCTGGAAATTACAGCAAGATCAAATAACTATCAACCAAGAAGATCCTATAGGTTTAACTTGGCACAAACACTAATTAAAACATAAAAACACATCTAAACAGAGGCTAGATCAAAGATTTATTCCTAATCATAAGCAAAAGCAAAAAAACTAAAAAATAAAATTGGGTTTCCTCCCAAAAAGCGCTATCGTTTAACGCCCCTAGCTAGGCATAAAAGCAAGGATAGATCTAGGTATTGCCATCTTTGGTAGGCAATCCATAAGTGGCTCTCATGATAGATTCATATGGTAATTTTATTTTCTTTATAGGGAAGTATTCCATGCCTTTCTTTAATGGAAATTGGAATCTAATATTCCCTTCCTTCATATCAATCATTCTAAGGAAAGGTCTACCAAGAATAATAGGACATGAAGGATTGCAATCTATATCAAGAACGATAAAATCAACGGGCACATAATTACTATTTGCAACAATAAGAACATCATTAATTCTTCCCATAGGTTTCTTAATAGTGGAATCCGCAAGGTGCAAGTTTAGAGAGCAATCATCAAAATCATGGAAATCAAGAAAATCGCACAAAGTTTTGGGAATAGTGGAAACACTAGCACCCAAATCACACAAAGCATAAAATTCATGATCCTTAATCTTAATTTTAATAGTTGGTTCCCACTCATCATAAAGCTTTCTAGGGATAGAAACTTCCAACTCAAGCTTTTCTTCATAAGATTGCATCAAGGCATCAACGATATGTTTGGTAAAGGCTTTATTTTGACTATAAGCATGAGGAGAATTTAGCACAGATTGCAAAAAGGAAATACAATCAATTAAAGAGCAAATTTCATAATTAAATTCCTTGAAATCCAAATAGTGGGTTTAGCAATATCTAGGGTTTTAGTTTCTTCAACCAAACTTTTATCAATTTCATCATCAAGATCTAAAAATTCCGAATTCTTGGAACGCCTTCTAGGTAAAGGTGGATCATATTCAGTCCCATCATTATCACGATTCATATTACAAAACAAAGGTTTAATAGGGGACACATCAATAACTTTTAGATCTTCATCTTTATTTTCATAGAAATTGGAAGAACACGCTTTAATAAAGGCATCTTTAGTAGCACGCATCCTAGCGGTTCTTTCCTTGCACTCATCAATGGAAATTCTCATGGCTTTGAGAGACTCATTGATACCATGTTTAGGAGGAATAGATCTAAGCTTTAAAGAATCAACATCAAGAGAAATTCTATCAACGTTCCTGGCCAATTCATCAACTTTAAGCAATTTCTCTTCAAGCAAAGCATTAAAATTCTTTTGTGAATTCATAAACTCTTTAACACTAGTCTCAAATTCAGAGGGTATATTATTAAATTTCCATAAGAGTTGTTGTAGGAATTTCCATAATTATTAGAAGGATTACTAGGATAAGCTCTAGGATTAAAGTTCCCTCTATACGCATTGTTACCAAAATTATTCCTACAAACAAAATTCACATCCATAGATTCATTATTATTCTCAATCAAAGTAGACAAAGGCATATAATTAGGATCAGAAGGAACACTCTTAGTAGCAAATAATTTCATAAGTTCATCCATCTTTCCACTCAAAACATTAATTTCTTCTATCGCATGCACTTTTTTATTAGTAGATCTTTCAGTGTGCCATTGAGAATAATTAACCATAATATTATCTAGGAGTTTAGTAGCATCTCCTAAAGTGATTTCCATAAAAGTTCCTCCCGCGGCCGAATCCAAAAGATTTCTAGAAGCAAAATTCAATCCGGCATAAATTTTTGTATAATAATCCACAAGTTCAAACCATGAGTAGGGCAATTACGTATCATTAATTTCATTCTCTTCCAAGCTTGTGCAACATGTTCATGATCAAGTTGCTTAAAATTAATAATATCGTTTCTAAGAGAGATGATCTTAGCGGGAGGAAAATACTTTAGAGATAAAAGCATCTTTGCACTTGTTCCAAGAATCAATACTATTTTTAGGCAAAGACGAAAACCAAGCTTTAGCACGATCTCTAAGCGAAAAAGGAAATAGCTTCAATTTAACAATATCATTATCAACATCTTTCTTCTTTTACATATCACACAAATCAACGAAGCTATTTAGATGAGTAGTGGCATCTTCACTAGGAAGGCCGTCGAATTGATCTTTCATAACAAGATTCAACAAAGCAGTATTGATTTCACAAGATTCAGTGTTGGTAAGAGGAGCAATCGGAGTGCTAAGGAAATCATTATTGTTGGTATTGGTAAAGTCACACAATTTGGTATTATCTTGAGCCATCGTGACAGACAAGCAATCCAACACACGAGCAAACAAAAAAAGGCAAGCGAGAAGAAGGCAGACGGAAAAGAGAGGGCGAATAAAACGGCAAGGGTGAAGTGGGGGAGAGGAAAACGAGAGGCAAATGGCAAATAATATAATGCGAGAGATAAGGGATTGTGATGGGTACTTGGTATGTTGACTTTTGCGTAGACTCCCCGGCAACGGCGCCAGAAATTCTTCTTGCTACCTCTTGAGCAGAGCGTTGGATTTCCCCGAAGAGGAAATGATGATGCAGCAAAGTATCGTAAGTATTTCCCTCAGTTTTTGAGAACCAAGGTATCAATCCAGTAGG
The DNA here is from genome assembly GCF_003073215.2 of Triticum urartu. Classification (NCBI taxonomy): domain Eukaryota; kingdom Viridiplantae; phylum Streptophyta; class Magnoliopsida; order Poales; family Poaceae; genus Triticum; species Triticum urartu. The sequence continues at coordinate 39,827,689 of NC_053024.1, forward strand.
AGGCTACGCGCGAGTCCCTCGTACCTACACAAAGCAAATAACTCCTCGCAACCAATGCGAATAGGAGTTGTCAATCTCATCACGGCCACTTACGAGAGTGAGATCTGATAGATATGATAGATAATATTTTTGGTATTTTTGGTATAAAGATGCAAAGTAAAATAAAAGGTAAAGTAAAAAAGCAAAGCAATAATAAAGTGATGGAAGATTAATATGACGAAGATAGACCCGGGGGCCATAGATTTCACTAGTGGCTTGTCTCAAGAGCATAAGTATTCTACGGTGGGTGAACAAATTACTGTTGAGAAATTGACAGAATTGAGAATAGTTATGAGAATATCTAGGTATGATCATGTATATAGGCATCACGTCTGAAACAAGTAGACCGACTCCTGCCTGCATCTACTACTATTACTCCACTCATCGACCGCTATCCAGCATGTATCTAGAGTATTAAGTTCAAGAAAACAGAGTAACGCCTTAAGCAAGATGACATGATGTAGAGGGATAAATTCATGCAATATGATAAAAAACCCATCTTGTTATCCTCGATGGCAACAATACAATACGTGCCTTGCTGCCCCTACTGTCACTGGGAAAGGACACCGCAAGATTAAACCCAAAGCTAAGCACTTCTCCCATTGCACGAAAAACCAATCTAGTAGGCCAAACCAAACTGATAATTCAAAGAGACTTGCAAAGATAACCAATCATACATAAAAGAATTTGGAGAAGATTCAAATATTGTTCATAGATAATCTTGATCATAAACCCACAATTCATCGGTCTCAACAAACACACTGCAAAAAGAAGATTACATCGAATAGATCTCCACTAGAGACGGGGGGAACATTGTATTGAGATCCAAAAAGAGAGAAGAAGCCATCTATCTACTAACTATGGACCCAAAGGTCTGAGGTAAACTACTCACACTTCATCGGAGGTGCTATGATGATGTAGAAGCCCTCCGTGGTGGATGCCCTCTCCGGCGGAGCTCCTGAACAGGCCCCAAGATGGGATCTCGTGGGTACAGAAGGTTGCGGTGGTGGAATTAGGTTTTTGGCTTCGTATCTGATCGTTTGGGGGTACGTAGGTATATATAGGAGGAAGAAGTACGGCGGTGGAGCTTTGGGGCCCAGGAGGGTGGGGGGCTTGCCCTAGGGGGGTGGGCGCATCCCCCTACCTCGTGCCTACCTCGGAGCTTTCTTGACGTAGGGTCCAAGTCTCGTGGATCATGTTCAGTGAGAAAATCACGTTCCCGAAGGTTTCATTCCGTTTGGACCCCGTTTGATATTCCGTTTCTTCGAAACACTGAAATAGGCAAAAAACAACAATTCTAGGCTGGGCCTCCGGTTAATAGGTTAGTCCCAAAAGTAATATAAAAGTGGAAAATAAAGCCCAATATGGTCCAAAACAGTAGATAATATAGCATGGACCAATCAAAAATTATAGTTACATTGGAGACGTATCAATCTACTTAATGAAACATAAATCTGAAACATTTGAAAAGTTCAAAGAATTTCAGAGTGAAGTTGAAAATCACCGTAACAAGAAAATAAAGTTTCTACGATCTGATCGTGGAGGAGAATATTTGAGTTATGAGTTTGGTCTTCATTCGAAACAATGCGGAATAGTTTCGCAACTCATGCCACCTGGAACACCACAGCGTAATGGTGTGTCCGAACATCGTAATCGTACTTTACTAGATATGGTGCGATCTATGATGTCTCTTACTGATTTACCGCTATCATTTTGGGGTTATGCTTTAGAGACGGCCACATTCACGTTAAATAGGGCACCATCGAAATCCGTTGAGACGATGCCTTATGAACTATGGTTTGGCAAGAAACCAAAGTTGTCGTTTCTGAAAGTTTGGGGCTGCGATGCTTATGTGAAAAAGCTTCAACCTGATAAGCTCAAATCCAAATCAAAGAAATGTGTCTTCATAGGATACCCAAAGGAGACTATTGGGTACACCTTCTATCACAGATACGAAGATAAGACTTTTGTTGCTAAATTCGGAATCTTTCTGGAGAAGGAGTTTCTCTCGAAATAAGTGAGTGGGAGGAAAGTAGAACTTGATGAGATAACTATACCTGCTCCCCTATTGGAAAGTTGTTCATCGTAGAAACCGGTTTCTGCGACACCTACACCAATTAGTGAGGAAGTTAATGATGATGATCATGAAACTTCAGATCAAGTTGTTACTGAACCTCGTAGGTCAACCAGAGTAAGATCCGCACCAGAGTGGTATGGTAATCCTGTTCTGGAAGTTATGTTACTAGACCATGACGAACCTACAAACTTTGAAGAAGCGATGGTGAGCCCAGATTCCGCAAAATGGCTTGAGGCCATGAAATCTGAGATGGGATCCATGTATGAGAACAAAGTGTGGACTTTGGTTGACTTACCCGATGATCAGCAAGCAATTGAGAATAAATGGATCTTCAAGAAGAATACTGACGCTGACTGTAATGTTACTGTCTATAAAGCTCGACTTGTTGCGAAAGGTTTTTGACAAGTTCAAGGGATTGACTACGATGAGACCTTCTCACCCGTAGCGATGCTTAAGTCTGTCCGAATCATGTTAGCAATTGCCGCATTTTATGATTTTGAAATTTGGCAAATGGATGTCAAAACTGCATTCCTGAATGGATTTCTGGAAGAAGAGTCGTATATGATGCAACCGGAAGGTTTTGTCAATCCAAAGGGAGCTAACAAAGTGTGCAAGCTCCAGCGATCCATTTATGGACTGGTGCAAGCCTCTCGGAGTTGGAATAAACACTTTGATAGTGTGATCAAAGCATTTGGTTTTGTACACACTTTTGGAGAAGCCTGTATTTACAAGAATGTGAGTGGGAGCACTGTAGCATTTCTGATATTATATGTGGATGACATATTACTGATTGGAAATGATATAGAATTTCTGGATAGCATAAATGGATACTTGAATAAGAGTTTTTCAATGAAAGACCTCTGTGAAGCTGCTTATATATTGGGCATCAAGATCTATAGAGATAGATCAAGACGCTTAATTGGACTTTCACAAAGCACATACCTTGACAAAGTTTTGAAGAAGTTCAAAATGGATCAAGCAAAGAAACGGTTCTTGCCTGTGTTACAAGGTGTGAAGTTGAGTAAGACAAAATGCCCGACCACTGCAGAAGATAGAGAGAAAATGAAAGATGTTCCCTATGCTTCAGCTATAGGCTCTATCATGTATGCAATGCTGTGTACCAGACCTGATGTGTGCCTTGCTATAAGTCTAGCAGGGAGGTACCAAAGTAATCCAGGAGTGGATCGCTGGACAGCGGTCAAGAACATCCTGAAATACCTGAAAAGGACTAAGGATATGTTTCTCGTTTATGGAGGTGACAAAGAGCTCATCCTAAACGGTTACGTTGATGCAAGCTTTGACACTGATCCGGACGATTCTAAATCGCAAACCGGATACGTGTTTACACTGAATGGTGGAGCTGTCAGTTGGTGCAATTCTAAACAAAGCGTCGTGGCGGGATCTACGTGTGAAGCGGAGTACATAGCTGCTTCGGAAGCAGCAAATGAAGGAGTCTGGATGAAGGAGTTCATATCCAATCTAGGTGTCATACCTAGTGCATCGGGTCCAATGAAAATCTTTTCTGACAATACTGGTGCAATTGCCTTGGCAAAGGAATCCAGCACAAGAGAACCAAGCACATCAAGAGATGCTTCAATTCCATCTGGGATTTAGTACAAGTGGGAGACATAGAAATTTGCAAATCTGAATGTTGCAGACCCATTGACTAAGCCTCTTCCATGAGCAAAACATGATCATCACCAAGGATCCATGGGTGCTAGAATCATTACTGTATAATCTAGATTATTGACTCTAGTTCAAGTGGGAGACTGATATGCCCTAAAGGCAATAATAAAGTTATTATTTATTTCCTTATATCATGATAAAGGTTTATTATTCATGCTAAAATTGTATTAACCGGAAACATAATACATGTGTGAATACATAGACAAACAGAGTGTCACTAGTATGCCTCTACTTGACTAGCTCGTTGATCAAAGATGGTTAAGTTTCCTAGCCATTGACATGGGTTGTCATTTGATTAACGGGATCACATCATTAGGAGAATGATGTGATTGACTTGACCCATTCCGTTAGCTTAGCACTCGATCGTTTAGTATGTTGCTATTGCTTTCTTCATGACTTATACATGTTCCTATGACTATGAGATTATGCAACTCCCGTTTACCGGAGGAACACTTTGTTTGCTACCAAACGTCACAACATAACTGGGTGATTATAAAGGTGCTCTACAGGTGTCTCCGAAGGTACTTATTGGGTTGGCATATTTCGAGATTAGGATTTGTCACTCCGATTGTCGGAGAGGTATCTCTGGGCCCTCTCGGTAATGCAGATCACTTAGGCCTTGCAAGCATTGCAACTAATGATTTAGTTGTGAGATGATGCTTTACGGAATGAGTAAAGAGACTTGCCGGTAACGAGATTGAACTAGGTATTGAGATACCGACGATCGAATCTCGGGCAAGTAACATACCGATGACAAAGGGAACAACGTATGTTGTTATGCGGTCTGACCGATAAAGATCTTCGTAGATTATGTGGGAGCCAATATGAGCATCCAGGTTCCGCTATTGGTTATTGACCGAAGACGTGTCTCGGTCATGTCTACATAGTTCTCGAACCCGTAGGGTCCGCACGCTTAAAGTTTTGATGACAGTTATATTATGAGTTTATATGTTTTGATGTACCGAAGGTTGTTCAGAGTCCCGGATGTGATCACGGACATGACGAGGAGTCTCGAAATGGTTGAGACATGAAGATTGATATATTGGAAGCCTATGTTTGGATATCGGAAGTGTTCCGGGTGAAATCGGGATTTACCGGAGTACCGAGGGGTTACCTGAACCCCCCGGGGGGCTTAATGGGCCATAGTGGGCCTTGTGGGGAAGAGGAGAGGCGGCCAGGGCAGGGCCGCGCGCCCCTCCCCCTAGTCCAAATAGGACAAGGAGAGGGGGGCGGCGTCCCCCCTTTCCTTCCTCTCTCCCTCCTCTTTCCCCCTCCACTCCTAGTCCAACAAGGAAAAGGGAGGGAGTCCTACTCCCGATGGGAGTACGACTCCTCCTGGCACGCCCCCTCTATGCCGGCCGCACCTCCCCCCTTGCTCCTTTGTATACGGGGGCAGGGGGGCACCCCAGAGACACAACAATTGATCGTTTGATCTTTTAGCCGTGTGCGGTCCCCCCTCCACCATAGTCCACCTCGATAATACTGTAGCGGTGCTAAGGCGAAGCCCTGCATCAGTAGAACATCATCATCATCACCACACCGTCGTGCTGACGAAACTCTCCCTCAACACTCGGCTGGACCGGAGTTCAGGGACGTCATCGGGCTGAACGTGTGCTGAACTCGGAGGTGCCGTGCGTTCGGTACTTGATCGGCCGGATTGTGAATGAGTACATCAACCGCGTTGTGCTAACACTTCCGCTTTCGGTCTATGAGGGTACGTGGACAAGACTCTCCCCTCTCGTTGCTATGCATCACCATGATCTTGCGTGTGCGTAGGAATTTTTTTGAAATTACTACGTTCCCCAACACGGCCCCCCTTTCCTTCTCTTCTTCCTTTCCTTCCTTCTTCTCCTACTTGGACTAGGAAAGGGGGAAACCTACTCCAACTAGGAGTAGGAATCCCTCCTTGGGCGCGCCCCTTCTGGCCGACCCTCCTCCTCCCCTTCCGATCGTGAAGACACACAAGTTGATCTTTAGCCGTGTGCGGTGCCCCCTCCACAGTTTTCCACATCGGTCATATTGTCGTAGAGCTTAGGCGAAGCCCTGCATCGGTAACTTCATCATCACCATCACCATGCCGTCCTGCTGACAAAACTCTCCGTTGGCTTCAACTGGATTAAGAGTTCGAGGGACGTCACCGAGCTGAACATGTGCAGCTCACAGAGGTGCCGTGCGTTCGGTACTTGATCGGTTGGATCGCGAAGACGTTCCACTACATCAACCGCATTACTAAACGCTTCCGCTTTCGGTCTACGAGGGTACATGGACACACTCTCCCGTCTCATTGCTATGCATCTCCTAGATAGATCTTGCGTGATCGTAGGTAAAATTTTGAAATACTGCATTCCCCAACATAAAACACGGTAAAGAAAGAGAACCGCGGGTTAAAAAACCTATGCCTTTTCCACCCAAGTCAACTAAAAAGAAAGATGATGAATAATTTGAACGCTCTGCTGAAATGCTGAGGCAAGTCTTTTTGCGTACTCGCTTGACTGATATCTTGAAAATGCCTCCTTATGCAAAATATATGAAAGACATCATCACAAATAAGAGAAAAATACCGAAAGCTGAAATCTCCACTATGCTTGCTAATTATACTTTTAAATATGGAGTACCTAAAAAACTTGGAGATTCGGTAAAACCAACTATACCTTGCTGCATCAAAAAGAATTATGTGAAAACTGCTTTGTGTGATTTAGCAGCTGGTGTTAGTGTTATGCCTCCTCTTTATATAAAAGAATTGATTGGAATAAACTCACACCAACTAAAATATGTTTGCAAATGGCTGACAAATCAACTCCCATACCTATCGGTATTTGTGAGGATGTGCCCGTTGTTGTTGCTAATGTTACTATTTTGACTAACTTTGTTATACTTTTGAGATGCCCGAGGATGACAACATGTCGATTATCCTTGATAGAACCTTCTTGAATACTGCAGGGGTTGTTATTGATTGCAATAAAAGCAAGGTCACTTTTCATATCAGTGGTAATGAGCATACGGTGCACTTTCCGAAGAAACAATTCCAAGTGAATGGTATTAACGTTATTGAAAGATCTCCGACAGTCCGTATTGGAAGTTTTCAAATACCTCTACCTACTGTCAAAAAGAAATATGAAATGTTTATTGTTGGGGACATTCATATCCCCGTTGAGGTAACCTAGTGATTTAGAATAGTTCTTCGGTTTCATGCTAATCGAAAGTGGCTGTTAATAAGACCTGATCAACCTTATTAACGAATCATTTTTGGACGGTATGACTTTGATGAATTTAGTAAGCACTACCTTCTGTCCTTACTTTTTATTTTCTGTTTCTATTAGTTAAATAAAATAAAATGCCATATTTTGTCTGTTTTCTAAATTTCCCGTGCAATAAAAAATGACCCAAAAAATAAAAGTTCTCAGAATGCCCTGAAAATTTAATATGTTTTTTGGACATTTCTAAATTTCTGGTGCAAATAATATCAGAGGGAGGTGCACCAGGTGGGCACAACTCCTGGGCGCGCCAGGACCACCTGGCGCACCCTGGTGGGTTGTGGTCCCCCTCACTTATCCCTATATCCCACATCATCACTTACCTCCAGAAAAAAATCTCCATTGCTCTCTCTCCCATGTTTTTGCTCTCAAACCCGCGGATTTCGATCTCTTTGCTCGAAGCTCCGTTTCTGAAACTGTTTCGGGGGATTGTTGCTTGGTATGTGACTCCACCGTTTGTGCAATTAGTTTTTGTTTTTGTGGTTTATATTTTGAATAATTAGCTACTCTTGGTGCCACTGTAGATGAGCTTGCATGTTGAATTCTTAGAGTTCTAAGTAGTTTGAATGCTTGCTATGGCCTCTATGTATCCCTATGAGTAGTTACTATCAATTTCATAAAGTTCTGTTGACAAATTTTTGTCACCCAATTTTTTTAGAAAATTGTACGCGAACATGATGAACCTATTTGGAAGGAGTTCTTCAAGGAGGCGATCCTTGGGGGCATCTTCTAGTGATAGCTCCGCTCGCCGATCATATGTTGAACCAAGTGAAAGTTCCACACAAGATGCCGCTACCAAAACATGCTTATGGCCTTGTGATGAGTATATGATGCACGTGGGCATTAAGGAGGAATTTGAGCAATATATTCACAATGCCGGTCTCAGTCCCTACATTTCACATAAGTGCGAAGAAGGAATTTGTCAAAGGATTTAAATTCCTTCCCCGTGAGTCTAGAGTATCGTTTATGCTTTATGATAATCCATTTACCATATCAATAGAGAATTTTGATTACTACTGCGAACTCCCGTTCTAGGGTTCACTTGACGAACTGCCAAGGGCTGACTACCAAACATTCTTAACTAGTCTGTTGTGGTGAGACAAGGGGAGTGACACAAGGTAGAATAAAGAGCATTCATTTTCCCGCAATTCAGTAATTTGCATTATTTAATGGGAAAAGTATAGTAGGCAAGAAAGACTGTAGTACACTCTGTGCTCCAGACTTGAGCCTCATTCGCACTGCTCTCACTAGTGAAAGGAATTATAACCTTGGAGCGATTGTTTTTTTTGGAACAATCAAAGACAGTAGGAAAGGTTCCTATTAACATTTTTTATATACATTTTTTGGTTATAGTTCAGACATCCATGTTCACTATCAGTGCAAGTGATTAGCTCAAACAGGTTGAGAGACCACCAAACCAGATTAGTGAGATGATGCGCTACAGTACAAGGGATCTAAACAATTGAAGAAGCAAAAGCTTTTACAAACTCCACTAGCGAGGGTTTTACTCTATGAGCCAGGAGGACAAAGTCAGCTTTCAATCTCTCCGTCCAAGAGCGTAGGGAGTGTGGGATCCTTCTAAAAACTTTGTCGTTACGTTCCTTCCATATGGACCATGCTGCCGTCATAAAGATTTCCATGAACATGGCCCTTGTCCAGTGCCTCTTGCCTGAGTGGATCGTTTGTAGTCTGTTACCAGCATCCCCCCATGTGACACCGATGGATGACCAACAGCTGATGGCAAACTAGCAGTCTAAGAATAGATGTTCCACCGTTTCCTCAAGTCCTAGATTTCATAGGACACAATTAACTCCATTGCCCATGTTCCAATGTCTCCTTTTAATCATATTTTTTGTATTTACTCTGTCTGCAGCCAGGAGCCACACAAACATCTTCAGCTTCATCGTGCACTTGGATTTCCAAATCCAGCGGAAGGCCTCATCAGCCACCACATCTTTGAAGTGGAATTCGTAGAATTTTTTCGAGGAATAGGCAGGGCCCCAAGAGCAGCTCCAAACATCCTTTTGTTCTCTCATGGGAATAGTGCCGACAGTCAAAATTTGGAGCTCTTGGACTTCTAGTCTGGCTTGCGGTGACAACAACAAATGGAACTCATCGGAGAGGGCAGTCATCATCAAGAAGGCATCCACCGCCATGTCTTCATTTTTTGCGAATGAAAACGTCCGCAGGTGGGATAATTGAAGGGGTTTCTCTTGCCACAGATCTTTCCAAAATAAGATTGTGGATCCTCCTCCCACTGTCGCTTCAGTGATGCCACGGTATATGTCACTGAGGCTCATGATATCCCTCCACCAGAACGAGCCACATGTGTCCGATGCATGTGGTATCTTCCCCTCATAGTACGTGGACCAGATTAATTTGCACCATGGGGTGTCCTGCTTATTGTAAAATCCATGTAGAAATTTCAGAAGCAAAACGGTGTTTTGTACCTTGATATTCAGTACGACTAGTCCCCCATGTTTTTTAGGGCAACGGACAAGGTCCTAGGCTGCTAGCGAGTTACAGGTTTCTTCATGATCTGTTTTCTTGCAGCACAAACAGTGTCTTCTGATTTTATCGAGGTGTTCAATTAGTTGGGGAGGGAACTTGAGGGTGCACATGGGATAGATCATCAGCGAAGTGAGCATCAAGTTGAGTAGCCGAAGCTTGCTCCCCTGATTCGTCATGCACAACGACGATGAGAGTTTGCGTTCAGCATGTTCGACAACCAGCATTAGATCAGTAACAATGGGTCTGGTGGTCCCAAGCGGCAAACCTAGATAGGTGAACGACACTGTTCCAATCGAGCACTGCCAGATTTGTGCCAATTGAGAAATCAGGGTGTCTTGCACATTAATCGGAACCATCATTGATTTGTGGAAATTGATTTTAAGACCAATGGAGTCAGCATAGTCCACAAGCACTTGTTTTATGTTTTTCACTTGCTCAGTGCAGGCGGGCATGATTAGGATCGGGTCGTCCGTGTAATGAACCACCAGATAGTCCGTCTCGCCACGAGCTGGTATAGGTAGCTCAATGAGATTTCTAAAGTAGGAATCATTGATCATTGCCTGTAGTAAGTCAGCGGTGAGGGCGAAGATCAGCGGGGAGAGTGGGTCACCTTGCCATACACTGCAGCAACAATGGAATTGACGGCCAGGAACCCCATTTAGTAGCACCGACGACGTGCCGGAGCTAAAAATTGTCTTGGTCCATCCCAGCCAGCGGTCACAGAAGCCCATGTGCTTAATAATTTCCAACATAATGGGCTGCTTTGATGATTGACACTGATATATATATATATATACTCGAACGCCCAAGCGAGGCAGTCCTGTATTGTCCTGGTTCATAGAAAGCCGTATTGGTTCTTGTGGACGAAACGCAAGATGAGTTGTTGCTAGCGGTTGGCGAGTAGTTTTGTGATAACCTTCAGACAACAGTTAAGTAAAGTGATCGGCCTGAAATCATTGGGTGTTTCCGGCGACCCAATCTTCGGGGTTAGAGTGATGTAACCCGAGTTAACACTTGTGAGGTCCAGGTTGCCATTATAGAAATCTGCACATAGTTTGTAGAAATCCCCTTTTATTATGTGCTAGCAGGATTTTAGGAATTCTCCATTAAAGTCGTCTGGGCTGGGGGCATGGTCACTTGGCATGGTCCTCACCACATCATCTATCTCCCTGTGAGTGAACGGGCCAGCGAGAGTCTCCAATCCCTCAATTTTCTTGATGATCGAGGGTAGATCAAATTTCATGGTTGGCATGGAAGATTCACCAAGTCTTTCTTTATAGGTGTTAAATAAGACGTCTTCCTTGGAGTTATGATCATAGACAACCGAGCCATCAGGGAGTTTTATTGATGCAATTGAGTTCCTCCGATATCTCTCAGTGGCTAGTTGATACGTCTCCAACGCATCTATAGTTTATGAAGTATTCATGCTGTTATATTATCTATCTTGGATGTTTAATGGGCTTTTATATGTTGTTTTATATGATTTTTGGGACTAACCTATTAACCTAGAGCCCAGTGCCAGTTTCTGTTTTCTCCTTGTTTTTGAGTTTTGCAGAAAAGGAATACCAAACATAGTCCAATTGACGTGCCAATTTTTGATGATTTTTTATGGACCAAAAGAAGACCACGGAGCATCGGAGTTGGACCGGAAGAGTCCCAGGACGCCCACGAGGGTGGGGGGCGCGCCCACCCCCTGGGCGCATGGGCCTGCCTCGTGGACAGCTCGGGCACCTCCTTGACGTGAGACCGACACAAAAAATTCCTATAAATACAGAAATCTCAGAAAATTAACCTACATCGGGAGTTCCACCGCCGCAAGCCTCTGTAGCCATGAGAAATCAATCTAGGCCCTCTCCGGCACCCTGCCGTAGGGGGCCATCATCACCGGTGGCCATGGAGGAGTATCCCGGAGAGGCCATCATCGCCATGAAGGCCAAGGACCAGAGGGAGCACCTTTCCCCATCTAGGGGGGAGGCCATGGAGGAGGAAGCATAAGGGGGATAACCTCTCCTCCTCTCTCTTGGTGGCTCCGGAGTGCCATCGAGAGGGGAATAATCGCCGTGGTGATCGTCTTCATCAACATCACCATCATCATCACCATCCTCATCACCATCCTCATCACCATCCTCATCTCTTTTACGCGGTCCACTCTCCCGCAACCCGCTGTAATCCCTACTTGAACATGGTGCTTTATGCCACATATTATGATCCAATGATGTGTTGCCATCCTATGATGTTTTGAGTAGATATCTTTTGTCTTTGGGTTGATTGATGATATAGATTGGTACGAGTTGTATGTTTTATTTTGGTGCTGTCCTATTATGCCCTCCGTGTAGCGCAAGCGTGAGGGATTCCCACTGTAGGGTGTTGCAATATGTTCATGATTCGCTTATAGTGGGTTGCCTGAGTGACAGAAGCATAAACCCGAGTAAGCGGGTTGTTGCGTATGGGATAAAGGGGACTTGATATGTTAATGCTATGGTTGGGTTTTACCTTAATGATCTTTAGTAGTTGCGGATGCTTGCTAGAGTTCCAATCATAAGTGCATATGATCCAAGTAGAGAAAGTATGTTAGCTTATGCCTCTCCCTCATATGAAATTGCAATGACGACTACCGGTCTTGTTAACAATTGCCTAGGACAATTCCGCACACCGATCCACCATTATTCCACACTCGCTATTTATAATATTTAGTAATATATTCTAACTTTATGATAACAACACCTACTTTTATGTTTTAGCTCTCCAATACCATACAAAGTTATCCTCTTCATACCCACAACGTAGTTTTATTTCTCGTTGCTAGATGGAAGCAAACATTCAGTGCACGTAGAGTCGTATCAGTGGCAGATAGGGCTTGAGAGAATATTGATCTTACCTTTAGCTCCTTGTGGGTTCGACACTCCATACTTATCACTTCCACCTTTGGAAATTGCTACGATGATTCCCTACACTTGGGGATTATAACTAGTGCATGAAAAAGTTTGGTGTTCTCCTCTCCAAACTTGATGTATCTGATCGTGCACCATTTTCTCCAGTACTCGTTCTGAAACTGCAGGAGTTTGAGCAGATGGGCCTTCACAATTAATCTGAAGTTGAATTCAGGTACTGAGAGAGCACGTTGGTCTTCAAGCCCACCAAGCCTACTAAGGGCCTCATTGTAGTTTTGAATGAGAATAGAAAGGTGGGAGATCCCTTTACACCAATTTTTAAGATCATATCTTAGTGTTTTCAACTTTCTGCACAAGAGAGTTGCACTGTTTTTTGCATGGCACTGCTTGTTCCATGATTGTTGAACTATATATAGAAAGCGCGAGTGGTTGATCCAGTAGTTCTCAAAGCGAAATATTTTGCTCTTTGGTATTTTTGTTTCGATGCTGACCACACAAGGTGAGTGGTCAGACACCGGCTTGCCAAGTGATGTAACCACGGTATTTGGGAAGGTTTGTGTCCAATGGCAGGAGGAAAACACCCAGTCTAGCTGCTCCAGCAATGGGTCTGTCTGCATGTTACTCCAAGTATAGGAGCGTCCTTTTAGAGGAATTTCAATTAGGGCTTGAGATCTAATGATATCATTAAATAGTAAGATATCACCATTGTTTCCACCGAGCTTATTCCTATTTTGGGCTGATCGAATCAAGTTGTAATCGCCAACTAGAAGCCAATCTTCCGTATCAGGTATATTCAGATCATACATCCAATCAGTAAACTGTACACGGTCATCACCTCTGCAAGGGCCATAGATATTGTATAACTTCGAAGAGTTCCCCGATTTCTTGCAAGTGAGAGAAATCCCCAGAGCAAAAAAATCCGAGAAATGTAAGATCCCATCAAAAGCAGAGCTATTCTAGTTAGTAACTGATGGCTCTCTGACTATAGCGCTAGAAAAGCTCCTGTCTGCTAGGACTAAGTCCGTATTTCCCCAAAGAGGAAGGGATGATGCATCACAGCGATGATAGGTATTTCCCTGAGTGAAGAAATCAAGGTTATCGAACCAGTAGAAGAACCATGCAACACAGCGTAAACAACACCTGCTTACAAATAACAACACCTCGCAACCCGACGTGTTAAAGGGGTTGTCAATCCCTTTCGGGTAATGATGTCAGAAAATTTTAGTAGATTAAAATAATAGATCTCAAACAAAATAAAGTGCAGCAACGTATTTTTGTATTTTTGGTTTAATAGATCTGAATAAAAATGCAAAGGAAAAGTAGATCGCAAGCAAATATATGAGAAAGAAGACCCGGGGGCCCACTACTAGGGAAAACCCTAGCAGTAGCGCGGGTATTTTGCCTATCAGTAGCGCGGGTGGACGCGCTACTGATAAGGTGCTACAGCTATTCCTTAGCAGTAGCGCGTGCTACACGCGCGGCTTCTAAGACATATAGCAGCAGCGTTTGTTCACTCCAGCGCTACTGCTAATATAACTTGTAGTAGCGTGTTTACTCTCCATCGCTACTAGTACTATTTTCTCATTTTTTTTAATTTTTAAGGTATTTATACGCCGTTATACAAATTTTGGTACAATACCAATTATGAGGTTGTTATATCAATATGTCTGTAACAGTGTGTCAAATGAAGGCGGATTAGGTTTAAGTGGAGGGAACATGTGGTGCATGTCAAAAGTATACTACTAATCCAAACTTGATCTAGTTTGGAGTAGTAGTACTTCCGATGTGCACCACATGTTGCCTCCACTTGAATCTAATCCGCCAGCACAAGCTATTTAATCATCATCATAGTCATTACCACCAACAGTATTTATTTAATCACCATAATCATAGTGTAGCACATCATCATCTTCAAACTCATTCTAGCTAGCTAATCACCACCAACACTAGATGCGGTAGCTATGATCACCACCAACACTAGCTAATAATAATCATCATAGTCATTACCACCAACACTAGCTATTTAATCATCATAGTCATAGTGTAGCACATCATCATCTTCAAACTCATTTCTAGCTAGCTAATCACTCCTGCTGCTCTCTCTCTCAGGTAAAATAACATAAAACATGTGTAGCTCTCCTCCTTCATCAAGTTGGAGCATGCAGATGAACCTGTCTCCTAATCGTGGGCTGCACTTCTCATTGCTGCCCCCTAGTACTTCTCCGTGCTCCTCCATCACAAATTTGGTCCAGTCTTTCACTATTAAGACTTCCTCGCTCTTAGAAATCCTGAATGCACTAAAGTGCATTGTAGGATATCTTGGCCGTAAGCTAACAATACTCATGGTACCATTAGTCTCGATCCCATGAGGCACAACATTCATCGGGAGTCCCTGTTGAAGAACATCGTATAGTAACATACTTAGCAATGAAGTTTAGCTTAAAAAATAATGTATGCAAAAGATGCACTGAGGAAAAATAGTAAAAATCTTACCATCTTTCCTAAATAGATGTGACCGTAGTTCATTATGAACACTATTGGTTGCACATTTTCAGTACTAACATTTCTAAGTGCAGGAAGAAAATTTGTCTTGACAGTATCAAGATCCTCAAGCCATGAAACATAATGACTTAGCTCCTCGCAGTTTAGTTCAGCCCAGGACAGTAGTAGGTCATGTCTACCAAGCACTGGACATGTTTGCTTGAACCGAAATAAGCTGACAATAGAAATTAGTTGTCAACTATTTTTGAATAAACAATATCAAAGACATAAATATGGTTGAGAAACTCACATAATGGTATAACTGGAGGCGTCTGCACATCGACCCAGATGTCGGTATTACCTTCAATATCATCTTTCGGACGAATATCAAAGGTGATAACCATATCAAGCTCAAATGCATAAGTCTTGCATAGTGCTCGCCAAGTTTTGCATCCAAAATAGGTGTAGTCGTTTGTGTTGTATAATTTTGCGTGGAAAATATAACCATGCTAGGTCTTCAAGTAAACTTTCTTTACCTCCATAGTACGACTGAAACCTATCTTATCCAAGACAAAAACTCTTGCATGGCAGGGGATACGCTAGTAGAACAGTAAAAATAAATAAATTATAAGTTGAAGCAAATGAAGCACATGTCATGCTTAATTACGAAAAAAGACTTGTCGTTGTGACTTACTGTATCCACTTCGAAGTTCACGTCCAGCTTGATGCTAAAGCGCCTATCATCATCTAGGAAGATTACGCCGCACAGGCCGCGCTTGTCTTCGCAGTATTTGCAAATACCGAAATCCTTTTCGTTGTCAGACATTTCCTATGTTCATAGTTGAAACATTAATTGAAAATCGATCGAAGACAACTCCAGGATACTCAAAATATCTTATAGGACTCATATTGACATGAGCATTCAATAAGAAAAACCAAATTGTAAAATAAATAAGTATTCAAATTAGCATGCATTCAATAAGAAAAGTAAATCATCTCAAGCGTCCGTACATCGTCGAATATTATCACTAATACATCCCGAATAGTATCATACATATAACATCACTTATACAACTAAAACCCTAGCGCACGATGGGTATCGGCGCGGGTGGTGGACACCCAAAGAGAAGGAACCATCACAGGATCATAGCTCCAGTGAGATCCCTGGAGAACCTGCCAGGTATTGGAGAACCAGTGCTCCAACGCAAACAAGTGGCAACAGACATGCGCGTCCTCCTCACTGACATGGTGACGCACCACCTCTGTGGGGTCCTCGATCCTCTGGACCGTCACTGGCCTATGCGACCGCCACCAAAGAAGGTTTGGGTCAACGACAGGCTAACTCCTCACCAACCTGCGCCCCCCGGTAGGTAGCACCTCCCAGTACCACCCCGGCGGAGCCCAGTCCTGGACATGGCCCATCTAGTGACGCAGGTGTCCTCCGCCGACTCGACAGCGAGGATGCGGGATAGGCATCGTCGATGTCGATGCGCAAAAAAATTCTTTAACTAAAAAATAACAACAAATGTGACATGTTCAAATAGTTCTATTAATTCAACTAGTTCTTACGATTAAATCTAGTCAATTAATTATATACCTAATAAAATAATAATGACATAAAAAAAGGCCTATGCTTTGCAGGAACGTTGACTCCTTCCCGGTGCGGCAAATCCCGGGCACTCGATATGTCCTAGTTTGTAGCACAAGTCATGCCGAAATTCATGGAAAATTTCGGCATGATTTTTGCTAAAAAGTGGACAAATCGAGAACCTGAAATTTGCCGGAACGGAAATGAATCAACATTACGGCAAAACATAGGCCACTCGGCTTCATTTCCTGGAAACAACAAAGCCACTTGGGCACAATTGAGCCACTTCAATAATGTAATATGCAAATGAACATCAATGACATATATCATATAACAACAATATGCAAATGAAATTACTGTTTAGGCATTTTCATAAAAATTGCCCTAGCTAATTTCCTAAAAAAATTGCTAATCACTTTTCCTAAATGCTAAAAAATGCCTGCTGCCCTAAACAAATCTAGGCTAGGGTTCATATGAACACCTAGGGTTCATATGAACATCAACAGAACATCAACACATATATAAATTGCCCTAGCAGAGAGAGAGAGGAGGGTAGGGGAGAGGAGAGGCAGAGCCTTACGGTGACTGCGGCGAGGGAGGGGCAGGCAGCGTCGAGGTCGGGGTCGGGGGTCGGGGCTCAGGCGCGTGGCGGGGCGTGGCCTCGAGGTCGGGGTCGGCGTCGACATCGAGGTCGGGGTCAAGGGCGGCATCGAATCCGGGGTCGGGGCGGCGTTGAGGCGGGAGAGCGACGGGAGAGCGCTCGGTGGGCGACGGGCGACGGCGGCGGCGACAGCGCAGGAGTTGTGATTTGGGGGAAGTGGTCGTTGGGAAGAACGAATCGAGCGGTTTAGTCAGAAGTAGTAGTAGCGCGTTCCAGGAAGTGCGCTACTGCTAACATAGCTACAACGCGTTCCTGGATATGCGCTACAACTATACCAGTCTCTTTTTTCCACCTTTTCATTTATTTTTCTTTACATTTTATTTTTTCCTTTCACCTTTTTGTATTTCTTTCATTTTCATTTACTCTTCTATTTGCTTTCCATTTAATTTTATCTACTTTATCAGTAGCGCCTCTCAGTGTAAACGCGCTGCTACAAAGCAAATAGCAGTAGCGCGGTTCGGCAAAGATCGCTACTACTATGTGCAGCCTATCGGCTAAGTCGTGGGAATTTCAATAGTAGCGCTTTTGTACTCGGGCGCGCTACGGGTATAACTATATCTGTAGCGTGATTTACAACACAGCGCTGCTGCTAATTAGCACCAGCGTGCGTTTTTAGGCCACGCTACTGCTAATGTTCTGTGTATAAAGTTTTCCCTAGTAGTGGCCGTAGGTTTCACTAGTGGCCTCTCTCTAGAAAAATAGAAAACAGTGGGTAAATAAATTACTGTTGGGTAATTGATAGAACCTCAAATAATTATGATGATATCCAGGCAATGATCATTACATAGGCATCACGTCCAAGATTAGTAGACCGACTCCTGCCTGCATCTACTACTATTACTTCACACATCGACCGCTATCCAACATGCATCTAGTGTATTAATTTCATTGAAAAACGGAGTAATGCAATAAGAACGATGACATGATGTATACAAGATCCGTTTATTTGTGGCGTTAGATATAGATCCCATCTTTTTATCCTTAGTAGAAATGATACATACGTGTCGGTTCCCTTTCTGTCATCGGGATCAAGCACCGTAAGATCGAACCCACTACCGGGCACCTCTTCCCATTGCAAGATAAATAGATCAAGTTGGCCAAAAAAACCCAAATATCAGAGAAGAAACACGAGGCTAAAAGAGATCATGCATATAAGAGATCAAAGAAACTCAAATAACTTTCATGGATAGAAAAAGATATGACTGATCATAAACTCAAAGTTCATCAGATCCCAACAAACACACCGCAAAAAGAGTTACATCATATGGATCTCCAAGAGACCATTGTATTGAGAATCAAGAGAGAGAGATGAAGTCATCTAGCTACTAACTACGGACCTTAAGGTCTATAAAGAACTACTCACACATCATCGAAGAGGCACCAATGGAGGTGGTGAACCTCATCCGAGATGGTGTCTAGATTGGATCTGGTGGTTCTGAACTCTACGGTGGTTGGATGAATATTTCGTCGACTCCCCTAGGGTTCTGGGATTTTGGGGGTATTTATAGAGAAAAGAGGTGGTCCGGGGGGCACCCGAGCTAGGCACAACCCACTAGGGAGTGCCTGGGCCTCCTGGCGTGCCCTGGTGGATTGTGCCCTCCTCGAGACTCCCGCTAGGTGCAACCAGGGCCCAACTTCTTCCTTTTGGTCCATAAAAAATTATCATAAAGTTTCGTGGCATTTGGACTCCGTTTGATATTGATTTCCTGCGATGTAAAAAAATGGAAAAAACAACAACTGGCACTTGGCACAATGTCAATAGGTTAGTACCAAAAAATGATATAAAATGACTATAAAATGATTATAAAACATCCAAGATTGATAATAAAATAGCATGTAATAATCAAAAATTATAGATACGTTGGACACGTATCAGTAACTAAACCACCAGATGCACCCCGAGAGAGGACAAATTCAAATTTATCAAGGTGTCTTGGGCAGAAGGTTTTAATAAAGTTCTGATCAAAAGATCTGCGCGTAGTCTCCTGAAAACATATGACATTGCAACTACAGGAATTGATCGCATTTTTAAGTCCTAGAAGTTTGTCTTCGGAATTTATTCCCCGAACATTCTAGACTAGAACGTTCCATTGCTGCTTCTGTGACATCAAACCTGCATATTATGTAGAAGAGCAAGGCACACCCTCCATCGCCAAAAGCTTGCCGAGGGAGAGGTCTATAGCCGGGATGCCGCAGCGGGTGGTGCTGATCAGTTGCAGTTCTAAAATGGGAGTCGGCGGTGGCACCGCATCAGAGGCTGTCGATGTAGTGTTAGGCAGGTTGGGTGCAGCAAGCACTAGGCGCGGCTTCACTTTGCTCTTGCAGATCCTTCCTTCTGTCATGGACGGGGCTTTGAAGCCGTCATATTTATTGGCCCTCGTACTTCTTCCTAGCATACTGGGGTCAATCTTAGTCCCAGACTTTTTCTTCTTTTCTTTGCGAGCAAAGGGTAGCAGGACAGATTTGGAGTTGTTTGGTATTTTAATGGAGGACTCGGTCACGTTGTTGAATTGAACAATGAGAGACTCACTCTGCTCAGTCCCAAACTGCAGCTCTGACTGTAAATGATTGGTCTCCACATTTATGGGTTGCATAATTGAGTGGGCAGAGCCAAAATCAAGTGGGTTGCGAATAGGGCCTAGGCCCGCAACTAGCAGCTCTGCGTGTCTAGCCTGAAACCCTTGTTCCAGACCTCTACAAAGTTGGAGTTGAGATCAACGCTTTCCAGGCACCTTGGAGCGATTGTTGCATGCAGAATTCAGCACAACGCTAACAATGGCTATTTCTATGGTGGAATATATGCCACACGTTTAGCACGAGGGCTGGGTGTTTCACCTTTGCCCTTTGATCCTATCGTACCCACGCAGTATTTAGATTTTGGCACCTTAAAAGATCATAAATTCTCAAGGGAAAGGTTAATAACTTCACTTATAATCTATTGTTTAACCAAACATCTGTTGTGCACACATATTTGCCTGCGCCTGCTCTTTTTGATTATCACAGCAAGGGAAGATATTTTTTTCTTGAGAGCGAGGCCCGAGCTCACAACGGAGCAGTGGAGGCAGCACGGCAGGCCGAGGCATCTGCACCGAGAGCCTCCATGAGCTACCACGCCAACTACTATCCAGGCTACTGATCGACTACCAAGTTAAGCCAAAATCCTAAGCTTGGGGGAGTACGTGTTTCCACCGAGTTTACATTCATGTCCACATATTTCATTAGTCGGTGTTCACACTTTTTCATTGTATCATCCATGCTTAGATTTATTTTCTTGCTTTCTTCTTGTGTGTTTGAAAAACCTTCAAAAAACCAAAAAATTAGTTGTAGTTAGTTTCCTTTCTATGCATGCTTAGTTGTAATATTAAAAAGAAAACCCCAAAAGATTTCCATGTTCTTCGTTTGCTTGTTGGGAGCTTTCACGTATAAATAGTTTTTCTCGTTTTTGCTTTTCCCTTTTATTTGCTTGTTCAAGAAAACCAAAAACTCCAAAAATATTTCAGTGTGTTTCTCCGAATTCCTTTTATTCGAGTTGTACCGAGGAGAAGACCACGATGAAAATGTCGAGTGACTCTCATATGAATAATTGTTGATCTAATAAAAAGCACATTTTACCTTGTCTTCTCCTATTGAATAAAATGTTTGCAGATTCCATCTTAGTCCACGGCACTCTTGCACTATAATTATTATTTTCATATCATTCGGTTGTGCAAGTGAAAGGCAATAATGACGACATTCGATGAACTGGCCGTGGCAGAGAGAAACTGGTATGAACTCGACTTGTTCTGTTTGTGTAAATATGTTTAACTTAGTATCCATGATTCAGCCCATTATGATTAAACATGTTTGCAATGATTATAGTTTCTCATGCCATGGATAAGTAGCTCGGAGTGGATAATGATTTATCTTGGATATCAACATTGCGTTAAAATGATTGTGATGTAGTATGATGATATGGTATCCTCCTCTGAATGTTCAAGTGGCTTGACTTGGTACATGTTCATGCATGTAGTTGAATCAAAACCAACATAGCCTCTATGATATTTATGTTCATGGTGTTCATATCCTACTCATGCTAGTGTCCAATGTTACTTATGCATAATGCATGTTTATGACTGTTGTTGCTCTCTAGCTGGCCGCTTCTCAATCTAATTGCTAGCATTCGCCCGTACTAAGTGGGAATTCTAATTGCACATCAAAAACCTTGAACCCAAAGTTATTCCAAATGAGTCCACCATACCTACCTATATGCGGTATTACCCTGCCGTCCTAAGTAAATTTGCATGTGCCACCTCTAAAAACTTCTAAATAAATATCCTTTTTGTGTGCCTGGATCGTTCATGGAACGACGGGAGGTGGTCGGTATCTTCCATGCTAAGCGGGTTATTCTCAGGTCGAGTGTTTATTCACTCGCCATCGCACGAGAAAATGGCGGTAATAGGGATTCCGAGTCCTGAATTCAAAAATGCAAATAATTAAACAAAACTCCCCGGGGACTATTGTTGGTTTGGAAGGACTGATACGTCCATTTTGCATCATGCTTTTATATCGATATTTATTGCATTATGGGCTGTTATTACACATTATGTCACAATACTTATGCCTATTCTCTCTTATTTTAGAAGGTTTACACGAAGACGGAGAATGCCGGCAGCTGGAATTCTGGGCTGGAAAAGGAGCAAATATTAGAGACCTATTCAGCACAACTCCAAAAGTCCTGAAACTCCACGAAAGTCAGTTTTGGAATATATTAAAAACATTGGGCGAAGAAAGCACCAGAGGGGGGCCACACCCTATCCACGAGGGTGGGGGGCACGCCCTACCCCCCTGGGCATGCCCCCCTGCCACGTGGGCCCCCTGGCAGGCCTTCGATGCCCATCTTCTTCTATATGAAGTCTTTTACCCTGAAAAAATCAGAAGGAAGCTTTCGGGACGAAGCACCGCCGCCACGAGGTGGAACCTGGCGAAACCAATCTAGGGCTCCGGCGTAGCTGTTCTGCCGGGGAAACATTCCTCCAGGAGAAGGAAATCATCACCATCATCATCACCATT
Organism: Triticum urartu; assembly: GCF_003073215.2. Taxonomy (NCBI): domain Eukaryota; kingdom Viridiplantae; phylum Streptophyta; class Magnoliopsida; order Poales; family Poaceae; genus Triticum; species Triticum urartu. Next base: position 39,849,926 of record NC_053024.1, read on the forward strand.
GTGACGCCCCCGATTCAATCGTACACTAATCATGCACGCAAACATGTACGATCAAGATCAGGGACTCACGAGAAGATATCACAACACAACTCTAAAACATAAATAAGTCATACAAGCATCATAATACAAGCCAGGGGCCTCGAGGGCTTGAATACAAGTGCTCAATCATAGAAGAGTCAGTGGAAGCAACAATATCTGAGTACAGACATAAGTTAAACAAGATGCCATAAGATGGCTAGCACAAACTAGGATACAGATCGAAAGAGGCGCATGCCTCCTGCCTGGGACCCTCCTAACTACTCCTGGTCGTCGTCAGCGGGCTGCACATAGTAGTAGGCACCTCCAGTGTAGTAGGAGTCGTCATCGACGTTGGCGTCTGGCTCCTGGATTCCAGCATCTGGATGGGACAACCAGAAAGAAAGGAAGGGGGGAGAAAGCAACCGGGAGTACTCATCCAAAGTACTTGCAAGCAAGGAGCTACACTACATATGCATGGATATATGTGTAAAGGGCCATATCAGTGGACTGAACTGCAGAAAGCTAGAATAAGAGGGGGATAGCTAATCCTGTCGAAGACTACGCTTCTGGCAGCCTCCGTCTTGCAGCATGTAGAAGAGAGTAGACTGAAGTCCTCCAAGTAGCATCGCATAGCATAATCCTACCCGGCGATCCCCTCCTCATCGCCCTGTTAGAGAGCGACCACCGGGTTGTAACTGGCACTTGGAAGGGTGTGTTTTATTAAGTATCTGGTTCTAGTTGTCATAAGGTCAAGGTACAACTCCAAGTCGTCCTGTTACCGAAGATCACGGCTATTCAAATAGATTAACTTCCCTGCAGGGGTGCACCACATAACCCAACACGCTTGATTCCATTTGGCCAGACACACTTTTCGGGGTCATGCCCGGCCACGGAAGATCAACACGTTGCAGCCCTACCTAGGCACAACAGAGAGGGCAGCACGCCGCTCTAAACCTAAGCGCACAGGGGTCTGGGCCCATCACCCTTAGCACACCTGCACGTTGCATACGCGGCCGGAAGCAGAACTAGCCCCCTTAATACAAGAGCAGGCTTACGTTCCAATCCGGCGCGCGCCGCTCAGTCGCTGACGTCATGAAGGCTTCGGCTGATACCACGACGTCGAGTGCCCATAACTTTCCCGCGTAGTTTGTTAGTGCGTATAGGCCAGTAGCCAGACTCAGATCAAATACCAAGATCACGTTAAGCGTGTTAAGTATCCGCGAACGCCGACCAGGGCCAGGCCCACCTCTCTCCTAGGTGGTCTCAACCTGCCCTGTCACTCCGGCACAAAGTAACAGTCAGGGGCCGTCGGGAACCCAGGCCCACCACTACCTGGGTGGAACCACCTGCCCCTTTAGCCCCCATCTCCGAATAGTATCACAGGTAATATAACAGTGTAGAGTATATAGTATATGCCCGTGATCACCTCCCGAAGTGATCACGGCCCAGTAGTATAGCATGGCAGACAGACAAGAGTGTAGGGCCACTGATGGAACCTATACTAAGCAGTAGGATAGCAGGTAAAGGTAACAACAGTAACAGCAAGGACAGGCTATGCAGCAGTATAGGATTAACTGAAAGCAGTAACATGCTACACTACTCTAATGCAAGTAGTATAGAGAAGAATATGCGATATCTGGTGATCAGGGGGGGCTTGCCTGGTTGCTCTGGCAAGAGAGAGGGGTCGTCAACACCGTGGTCGTACTGGGTAGCAGCGGCATCGGTCTCGGTGTCTAGCGGAAGAAGAGGGGGAAGAAACAATGAATACAATGCAAACAGATGCATAACGATGCATGGCAAAGCAAAGCGTGATGTTAGGCGTGCCCCAACGCAGTATGAGGAGATACCGATGAAGGGGGGAACATCCGGGAAAGTAACCCCGGTGTTTCGCGCTTTCGGGCAGAGGAGCCGGAGGGGAAAAGTTGCGAGTTCGATAGGTTAGGGATGCGCGGAGGACGAACGGGGTGCGTATCCAGGTTCGTCTCGTCGTCCTGAGCAACTTTCATGTATAAAGTTTTTTCATCCGAGTTACAATTTATTTTATATTAATTTTTAAAGTTTTAAATCATTTTCTGGAATTTATTTAATTAATTTAATTTAACATTATCCAGAATAGTGTATGCTGACATCATCATGACGTCAGCAGTCAACAGCGTTGACTGGGTCAATCTGACATGTAGGTCCCGCATGTCATTGTGTGTTAACTAATTAACCAAATTAATTAGTTTAATTAACAGATTAGTTAGGTTAGTTAATTAATTAGGTTTATTAAACACAATTAATTAAGTTAATTAATTTAACTAATTTATTAATTAAATAATTAATTTTTTATTTTTTAATTAATTTTTTTAATTCTCTTTTTTTATAATGTTCTAGGGCTAGGCCCACCTTTCATAGGCCCCATGGGCCTTTGCAGGTGTGCGGGTTGCGGGCGCAACCCATGCGAGGCCGAGCCCGACCGGGGCGAAGGGCGGGACGAGGCCACCGGGGGCGGGGCGCAGCGGGAGAAGGCTGGCCGGAGTGGCTCGGCACGGCCGCGGCGAGAGGTGGCCAGCCGGAGTGGGCAAGGGCAAGGGGCGGCCACGGCAGGCTCAAGCTGCAGCGGCGGCGGGAGGGCAGCAGCAACCGCAGCAACACGGATGGGCGGCACGTCGACGGTTGGAGGCGGGCGGCAGGAGCGGCGGACGCCAGCGGGGCATCCACAGGGCGAGTGGTCGCGGCAGGTGAGCTGGGCAGCAGTGGTTGCGGGGCAGGGCACAATGGCCATGGGGTGAGGCGGAGGCGGTGTGGGGCGATAGCGGCGCGGACGGGATGCGTACAGCAGCCGGCAATGAGCAGCGGTGGCTAGCGCAGTAGTAGCAGCAAAGCAGGAGGCGGCGGTCGCACGCGCAGGTGGCCGAAGGTGTTGCGAGCGGCTGGGGGCGTGTGGCGCACGCGGGGCGAGCAAGTGAAGGCCGGGGCATGCGCGTGCGGAGGAGGGCACGGTGGTCGCGAGCGCTGGGCGAGAACGAGGCACCGATGCGGGCGGCAGAGCACGGCGACGGTCGTGTAGCGCGTGCGGTGAGCGCGGTGACCGTAGGGAGGGAAGATGGGGTCGGACGGGGAGGTCCTCACCGGCCCTGTAGTTGTGCAATGGCATGCTCGATGGAGGGGGCGAAGATGCGTTTCCGGCGCGGCGCGGCGGATGGCGACGTCGGGGGGGCCTTTTCCGGTCGAGGAACGGGGAGGAGGGTGGGGACGATGGCGAGCGACAGGCGGGGCGGCGCCGGTGATGCATCGAGGAGGCGGGGTCATGTGCTCGATGGAGGGGGGCGAGGAAGAGAGGCGATGGCATCCGGGGCCCGTTGCCCCGACCTAGATCCGATCAGGGAGGGAAGAGGAGCGAGGGGATCGTTTCCCCGATCCAGTTTGGATCGGGAAGGGGGAGGAGAGAACGAGGGAGTGGGGGAAGTGGTGCGGTTAGGGGGAGTTAGGGTTTTAGCACCAGGGGATAAGGGAGTGGGGCGCCGGCTGGGCTGGCGGGCTGGTTGGGTGGGTGGGCCGAGGCCCATGGGGAGCGGGGGGGGGGGGGGTCTTTTCTTTTCTGTTTTAGTAATTTCTTTTCCTTTTATTAGTTTTCTATTTTATTTTCTATACATATTTGTTTTATAAAATATATAAGTAGTACCCAAATTATTGTTTGAAAATACCCCAAGCCACAAAAAGTTTAATGATAAAATAAAACTGTTTAGTATTTTATTAATAGTAAAAGGCATGTAATTAATTGTTTTTGCTACTGCCATAATTATTTTAGAGCCTTTAAACATTTCTTCAGAGTTTGGTTTCTCCACCATAATTACTTACGATTTATTTGACACAACCCGAACATTTTAGTTTTCATATTTGAAAATTTTACTGTTTGCCTATATTTTAAATTTTAATTTGAATCGTTTTTGAACTAACTCGAGTTTATCAACAGTAACCGACGTGACGTGGCACCATTAGCAGAGGTTTACTGTAGCTTGATTATCCGGGCGTCACAACCATCGATCCTCTCATCGGGAGGGGGTCAATCTCCATCAACATCTTCACCAGCACCATCTCATGTCCACGAGGAGAATATATTAAAAATATTGGGCGAAGAAAGCACCAGAGGGGGGCCACACCCTGTCCACGAGGGTGGGGGCGCGCCCTACCCGCCTGGGCGCGCCCCCTTGCCTCGTGGGCCCCTGGCAGGCCTTCGGTGCCCATCTTATGCTATATGAAGTCTTTTGCCCTGGAAAAAATAAGAAGGAAGCTTTCGGGACGAAGCACCGCCGTCACGAGGCGGAACTTGGCGAAACCAATCTAGGGCTCCGGCGGAGCTGTTCTGCCGGGGAAACATCCCTCCGGGAGGGGAAAATCATCACCATCATCGTCACCACCGATCCTATCATCAGGAGGGGGTCAATCTCCATCAACATCTTTACCAGCACCATCTCCTCTCAAACCCTAGTTCATCTCTTGTATCCAATCTTTGTCTCAAAACCTCAAATTGGTACCTGTGGGTTGCTAGTAGTGTTGATTACTCCTTGTAGTTGATGCTAGTTGGTTTAATTGGTGGAAGATCATATGTTCAGATCCTTTATGCATATTAATACCCCTTTGATTATGAACATGAATATGATTTGTGAGTAGTTACCTTTGTTCCTGAGGACATGGGAGAAGTCTTGCTATAAGTAGTCATGTGAATTTGGTATTCATTCGATATTTTGATGAGATGTATGTTGTCTTTCCTCTAGTGGTGTTATGTGAACGTCGACTACATGACACTTCACCATTGTTTGGGCCTAGAGGAAGGCATTGGGAAGTAATAAGTAGATGATGGGTTGCTAGAGCGACAAAATCTTAAACCCTAGTTTATGAGTTGCTTCGTAAGGGGCTGATTTGGATCCATATGTTTCACGCTATGGTTAGGTTTACGTTAATACTTATTTTGTAGTTGTGGATGCTTGCAATAGGGGTTAATCATAAGCGGGATGCTTGTCCAAGGAAGGGCAGTACCCAAGCACCGGTCCACCCACATATCCAATTATCAAAGTAAAAAACGTGAATCATATGAGCGTGATGAAAACTAGCTTGACGATAATTCCCATGTGTCCTCGGGAGCGTTTTCCTTTATATAAGAGTTTGTCCAGGCTTGTCCTTTGCTAAAAAAAGGATTGGGCCACCTTGCTGCACCTTATTTAGTTTTATTACTTGTTACCCATTACAAATTACCTTATCAAAAAACTATCTGTTACCGATAATTTCAGTGCTTGCACAGAATACCTTATTGAAAACCGCTTGTCATTTCCTTCTGCTCCTCGTTGGGTTCGACACTCTTATTTATCAAAAGGACTATGATAGACCCCCTATACTTGTGGGTCATCAAGACTCTTTTCTGGCGCCGTTACCGGGGAGTGAAGCACCTTTGGCAGGTGGAATTTGGTAAGGAAAAAATTATGTAGTTTGTTGAAATTTACTGTCACTTGTTACTATGGAATATAATCCTTTGAGGGGCTTGTTCGAGGTATCTTCACCCCAACCAGTAGAGCAAAGTTTTGCTCCTCAACCTACTGAATCTACTGAAAATGTTTACTTTGAAATTCCTTCGGGTATGATAGAGAAACTGCTAGCTAATCCTTTTACAGGAGCTGGAAGATTGCATCCCGATTTGCACCTAATCTATGTGCATGAAGTTTTTAGATTATTTAAGCTTGCAGGTATGCCCGAGGATCTTATCAAGAAGAAGGTCTTCCCTTTATCTTTGAAGGGAAAGGAATTGACATGGTTTAGGCTATGTGATGATATTGGATCATGGAACTACAATCGATTGAAATTGGAATTTCATCAGAAGTTTTATCCTATGCATCTGGTTCATCATGATCGTAATTATATATATAATTTTTGGCCTCGCGAAGGAAAAAGTATCACTAAAGCTTGGGGGAGGCTTAAGTCAATGTTATATTCATGCCCCAATCATGAGCTCTCAAGAGAAATTATTATTCAAAAAATTTATGTTCGGCTTTCTCTCAATAATTGCTTCATGCTCGATACTTCTTGTACTGGTTCTTTTATGATGAAGATTATTGAATTCAAATGGGATTTATTGGAAAGAATTAAACGCAACTAGGAAGATTGGGAACTTGACGAAGGTAAGGAGTCAGGTATAACACCTAAGTTTGATTGTGTTAAAACTTTTATCGATACTGATGCTTTCCATGAATTTAGCACTAAATATGGACTTGACTCTGAGATAGTACACTACAAAAAAAGACACATCCGTGACATTTTGGGCCGAACGAAATTTTTTTCTGTCATACATATGACACTTCTATGACGATAATTGTGAAAAAACCCGGTATCATCATAGATGTGGTGGGCTCCTACTTCTATGACAAAAAATCATGACAGAAAATGGGCTTTTCGTCCTGGGCGGGCTGGAGACGCAGCTGCATGACATTCTTTGGGCCGACCATGACGGAAAAAACCGTGGTAGAAGCGAGGGGGAGGAAAATTTCGAGGAGTTCCCAGTTACGGTGGGAGGTCGGGGGCTGAGCGATGCGCGTTTCTCTCCTACACGTACGCGCGTGTGCGTGAGGCGTTGGCTCTAACTGAACCCGAGCGAGGCGTTGGGATCTAACTGAACCCGAGCGATTACATTGCAGGCTACGCGTTACTGAACTCGAGCGATCGATCGATGGCTGTTAACTGAACCCGATCGAGCGATTCCTTTGCTACTGCTGCTAACTAAAGCCGATCGATGTTGCCTCTGCATGAACAGTGACCGCGGGGGGGGGGGGGGGGGGGGGATGAACAGTTCCCGGTGGGGGGGGTGGATGAACAGGACCCCGTGGTGTTGCCTCTGGATGAACATGACCCCGATCGATCGAGCCGGTTGGGGCTGGATGAACAGGACTCCGTGGAGGGCTGGATGAATAGGACCACCCCGTGGAGGGCAGGATGAACAGTAGATGGTGGAGGGCAGGATGAACAGTAGCCCATGGAGGGGTGGTTGAACAGGAGCCCGTGGATGAACAGTCGCAGGTGGAGGCTGGAGGAGGTCGACGGTGGATGAACAGTAGCTCGTGGAGGCTGGAGGGGGTCACGGTGGAGATGAACAGTATCCCGTGGAGTCCCGTTTTGCGGTACGCCACACCCCTCCCGATGAACAGGACCCCCGTTTCGACCGTAGCGCTCCAACACAAGTCCGTTTCGTCCGTTTTGCGGTACGCCACACCCCTCCCGATCAACAGGACCCCTATTTCGACCATAGGAGGTCTGTTTCCTCCGTTTTGCGGTATGCCAGACCCCTCCCGATCAACAGGACCCCGTTCCGAATGTAGGAGGTCTGTTTCCTCCGTTGTGCGGTATGTCGGGCCTCGTTTCTATCGCCTGTTCCGTCCAAGCCCACCCGATGAACACGACCACGCATTCCGTTACCTCCCCAAGAACACGACGCATTCCGTTGCCTCCCCATGAACACGACGACGACGCTGTTTCTCCGTTCCAACCCAGCCATGTACACGAGCCCTCGCCGTACGTATGCGCGAGTTGGCGTTCAAGACCCCGCCCGTATGTACACATATGTGGCCGTATTTTCTTTCTTGCACCCTGGCCGCTGTACGTATGTGTACATGCTACGTGCGCGCCTCTACTACGACACGTGCACGCCTTTACATCGACCAGTATGTACGTACACGTTCGCGACCAGAATGACAACGCTACGTACGCTTCGACTCGGTGAGTCCCGACTGTCACGCACTTCCTTGTCTGTGAAGATGTAGCTGGTGGGTCCCAGCAGTCAGGGGGAGAATCATTTTTTTTGCCCGGACGCACTTCCTTGCGTGCGAAGATGTAGCTGGTGGGTCCCAGCAGTCAGGGGCGAATCATTTTTTTTTTGCCCGGACGCACATCCTTGCGTGCGAAGGTGTAGCTGGTGGGTCCCAGCAGTCAGGGGGGAAACTTGTTTTTGCGAAATACGGTGGCCCGTCCGGTGGGTCCCTGCTGTCTGGTGGAGGAATCATTATTTTCCGCGTAATAAGGAGGCATTTCCTTGCTGCCGCCGTGGACCTAGCTGTCAGCCTCTCCACGTACAGTCCACGTCCGATGGAAGTCGTTCCTTGACCATGTTGACCACACCGCGCCGGGAGCACCAGGGCGGTGGATGACAGCGAGGCCTAGGAAGGGGACGACGCGGAGCCGGTGAAGACGCGACAGTGGATGCCCACGCGGAGAGGAGTATGAGGGTTCACTCGTTCGGCTGCGGTGTGAGACTGCCGTCGCCGCAGGGCCTGGCTAGCGGTGGGAATAGTAGGGGGTGATGAGGCCTCCGCGGCAGCACAGCCGGCCACGGGAGGCAGGAGCATGCGGCACGACCGGCGTTGCTTTGGACGGCTGGAGCAAGAAGACCAGAGGTTGAAGAAGCACTATGGCAGTTGGATGGACATCGTACGGTCACTGGAGCTAGAATTGTTCATATTGACTAATGTTGACAAAGCCCTTGGTACGTCAACTTAGTAGGCCCACGGGTCAGCTTCCGAAACGGTGCGCCCCAGATGTCAGGGGGAGGAATCATTTTTTGGGCGGGTGAAGCTAGAATATCCGAGATTGAAGAAGAAGCACGGCATCCGTTGGATGGACATCCAACGGCCACTGCTGCTAGAACCGTGTGTTGACTATAAGTTGACAAAGCCTTGCATACGCGTCAACTCTGTTTTTTTAGGGGACGCGTCAACTTAGTAAGGCCAGAAGTGTGTGGCAGAGAACTTATAGCCCATTTGAGATTTGTAAGAATGTGTAGCCCATTTTTTAATTATAATGGAATTTACTACAACCCATTTACAGTTTGTTAAAAGTACAGCCCATTTCAACCAACCGTTCAAAACAGAATTCAATAAAATTTCCCACATTTTGATGGGATCCGAAATATTTTTATCCCAAAATTTCTAGTCAGATTAAATAAATTTATATTACGTAAAAATCCAACGAAACATTGCGCTCGCAACAATTAATGAAATTAAAATTTTCAATATCCAAAAATAATATTTTATAAAGTAATCACGTGTTTGGTGCATTTTTTATAGTTACTGCCAAGTTTTTATAATTACATCCCATTTATTATTTCTTAAAGCCCATTCTCTTGTTAAGCCTAATGCATCCCTCCTAGGAAAGATTTGCATCCCAGCGGGGCGGAGAATAACAACTTGACCTTGCATGGGTATTCCTAAAAAAAGTATAGCTAGGCTAGCCATTTTCAGCTTGAAAAAAATTAATATCTGGGCTGGATATCTGGCCTGGGCTAGACGGGCCACAGCCCGCCCAGTTAATACCTGCAGCGATGTTTTCTTTGTTGTTCAGAGGAGAAAAATTAATATCTGGGATAAACATCAAAAAACTCTGCTGTGCTCACACCTCAAAAACACAAATACTGCTCGAGCTTCTTGGTCCCAGCTGTCGGCCGCTTCTTGTGCAATTCTCTCATTTATTGCCTACTACATAGGTTGACAATGGTGTGGGACCGTGATGTCAGGAAAGCAGGGGGAAGCAAAATAAATTACTCCAGCGAGCGCTTCCACCTCTAGCTCGTTGTCTCCCATGGAAACCCCTTTCCTTCCTTTTTTTGCTCGGGCAAGGACCAATGCATGCAGCACGTCCATGCGGTTATTAGGCAAGAAATGAAAGCGCTTTGCATGCTATGAATTACGATGGCCTGCATGTGTAGCTAATAAGGCATCCTCTTAACTGCTATGATTAAATGTTGTGTTTAGAAGAGAGAAATATTCTTCTTTTCCACCAATCTGCTTTTACCTAGGTTGTGATGCACCTTCTAATACGACTTATTCACCTAGACGGAGGGATTATAGTTTTATACACACACACACACACACACACACACACATATATATATATATAATAAGGAGGAACTTGCGTACGTGAGGCTATGGACCTAGTGGGTCCCCATTGTCATCCTCTCCAAGTAAAGTCATATCCTCGCCCGCGCGCGCTTTCCGCGCGAAACAGTCAGCGCCACCCGCCCCGCTTCCCGGTGCAGGCGATTGCTCCGCCTTCAAACGACACAAGTGCCGTCCATCTGTCCATATGCTGCCCACATTAATGATACGCGGTTGCTGAGGCGGCTACTTCGGCGCCACACGTCCGTCCCTCCGCCCACCCACCATTGCTATATAAACTGCTACGCCGGCCATAGCCGCAGTCATCCGCAGCAATTCCCTTTCTCCTGTCCACACCACTACTCCCACCATGGCTTCCTCGCGCTCCAGCGCTCTTCGGGACGGGCGGACGACGAACCACAAGGAGTGGCAGCCATTACTGCCGACCGGCTGGCCGGCAGGCAGCCGGAGGACGACGACGTCCTAATGGAGAACATGGTAGTCGACGATCCGGCGCCAACCCCCTCCTCCGCGCCATCCTCGCCGGTGCATTGCACCATGACCATCGGCGAGGCCCGTGCCCTATAAATGGACAGTGTGAGGCAGATGCGTCAGGAGTAGTTCCGGGAGGCGCAGGCCGACGCCGCCTACAACCACCATCTCCTCCAGGAGCACCTGCGGGCGGAGGAGCAGATCGCCGCGGAGCGGGCGGAGCAGGATGCGCTGCTCGACTCGTACCGCTCCGCCCGCAAGGGCCGCCTCGAGCGCTGGCGGTACCGCATGCGGGTGGCAGAGGCTACGGCCGCGTACAAAGAGTCTAGCAAAGAGGGCGATGAAGTGGGCGAGGCGCTGTTTGGCGAGACCGAGGACGAGGCAGAGGACAATGCCGGCTCCGACGAGTCCCCGCTCCGCTGGGGTCGACGAGGCCCTGCTCCGCCGAGGCCCCGCTGCGCCAACAACGAGGCAGAGGACACCGCCGGCTCCGCCGAGGCCCCGCCCCACCAACAACGAGGCAGAGGACATCGTCGGCTCAGCCGAGGCCCCACCCTACCGGCAACGCGGGGGAGGATTTCCACCGCTCCGCTGAGGCGCCGCCCGCCGGCAACGAGACAGAGGACATCGCCGGCTCCCCCGAGGCCGCGCCCCACTGCCAACGAGGCTGCACCACACAAAAAACAAGGAAGAGTAGAACACGGTAGGTTGCCGCCGCTCGGGTCCAAGTAAGGCCACCGCTGCTACCCTCCTGTTGAAGCCAAGCTAGGCGGGTTGACCAATGACGGCCGGTTAGCTTCTTGGCGGCGACGTGGAGTCGGGGAGTTCTGCTAGAGAATAACGCTGCTTCTACTTAACTACTGGTGCAATTGGCTGACTGACACGTGGGCCCAACAGGCCACATGTCAGTTACGCAACTGCACCTGTAGTTTAGTCACTGAAGCTTCTGTTCGGCTCAACGGGACACATGTGGGTAGCTTTGGTTAATTAATTATACCTCCTTCGTCACCAAGCTTCCTCCTTCGTGGATCTCATTGGCACTCTTGATGTGGAAGGAAAGGCGAGAGCAAAGGACACACATGCTTGAGGAATTGAGGGAGGATCTAGTGCCAATATGGTACAGAAGAACTTCCAGCCCCACAAGTTCAAGAACAAGGGCAAGTTTGATGGTAAAGCAAAGTTTGATGGGAAGAACAAGGTTGTGCAACACACGAACTTCAAGAAGAAGAATGACAAGAAGAAAGGTGTTTGTCATGTGGTGATCCTGATCATTGGGCTCCTAGTTGCCCTAATCACTATGACAAGCTAGGCGGGTTGACCACTGACGGCCGGTTAGCTTCTTGGCGGCGACATGGAATCGGAGAGCTATGTTTCGAGAAGGACGCTACTTCTACTTAACTACTGGTGCAGTTGGCTGACTGACACGTGGGCCCAACAAGCATCTGGGCCACATGTCTGTTCGGCTCAGCGGGACACAGGTGGGTAGCTTCGGTTAATTAATTATACCTCCAGGGCACCCCTTTTTAGTTGAAATGTAATGAAATCTGGCATGTTTATATGAAATCTGACCGTGTATGAATGAATTTATTTCGATTAGTTCGAATTCCTGTATCACTGGCATTGGATGAACATGCAAAACAATACGTACTAGCATTATTCCCAGGGTGATCACCTCGTTTGCAGCAGTTTCAGATGTACTCCCTCCGGTCCTTTCTAGTCTGCATACAAGTTTTGTCTGCAGTCAAAGTATCTCTACTTTGACCAATCTTATACAAAAAAGTATGCACTTTCACAATGTGCGAAGTAAAAAGGAACAGAAGGAGTACAAAGAGTTTGAGCAGCTTTTTAGCGTTTCTGTAAATTGCAATCAAACACACAGGCCTGGCAATCCATAGAGAACATTCAAAATAATCGATGATTATGCATCTCAGCGACTCACATGTCAGAGGCAATATTTACTTCACAACAAAAGAATAAAGAAAAAATTGATCGACGCTGCTGACAGCAAAGGGCGTCCCATTCGAAAATATCAAACGCATGTCTTGCTAAAATCAATGAACAAAATTTGACAAGGTTGTCCCATTCCAAAATATCAAATGCCTGCGATTGTGGAATGGGCAGGCTTTGCCATTGGTTCGGACATTGACATGGCACCTCGTGCTAAATAAACCAGCTGTTCTTTTTGTGCAGTTCCACCAAAATCAACCAAATTCGCGTGTAGCTTGTATGATTTCGCCCTTATATGTTGCAACGCCTTGAACTTATCGGCACCTCCTTTCTTGTGGTGAAAATGAATGATTCGATGTATTCATGAACATTTTGTGTAGTTCCCATTGAAATCAAGCTGAGCACCCTTGTTTGCACAAATACAAAAAAGTGATTAGTATAGAGCAAACTATACTATGAATTGACAGTTTCAACAGGCACATGCATGGTCCATGTAGAGCACACTTTTAGAAAAATGGAACTCACTAGAAAGAATCCTAGAACAACATTGTACTCTCGCATCACAGCAAAAAAATGGAGATTTTGTCAGTCCTTCTGAGCTGAAGTTAGTTTGGTCTTGTGGGGAGTAATGTAACCATCCTTCAACTGCTCCTTCTGATGATAAGATAGACAGGGCTTCTTCATCCTGGCATAATCGGAACTAGTCACTTCACGTACTCCATATTCTTCTTCAGAGGAAGATGATCCTGTTGTGCAAAGACAAGAGGACTCCTAAATGCTAGCATCACTGTTTGCTCGAAAAAAAGGAAAGGAAATCTTTAAAACAGCACAAATGAAGCACTTCTCAAGGACAATACCACTTTTTCATGACAGTATCTAAATAGTAGCACAACACCAATAGAGATGACAAAGCTCAATCATATGGATGAAATCAGTGGGCGAGTACCAACCTTTGTCAGCAGGCTTATTGTTGGGGGTTGGGGAACGTAGCAGAATTTTAAAATTTTCTACGCATCACCAAGATCAATCTATGGAGTCATCTAGCAATGAGGGGGAGAGGAGTGCATCTACATACCCTTGTAGATCGCGTGCGGAAGCGTTCAAGAGAACGGGGTTGATGGAGTCGTACTGGACGTGATCCAAATCACCGATGACCTAGTGCCGAACGGACGGCACCTCCGCGTTCAACACACGTACGGTTGGGATGACATCTCCTCCAACTTGATCCAGCAAGGGGGAAGGAGAGGTTGATGAAGATCCAGCAGCACGAAGGCGTGGTGGTGGAAGCAACGGTGATCTCGACAGGGCTTCGCCAAGCGTAGGGAGACGGAGGAGTGTCACGGGAGGGAGAGGGAGAGGCCAGGGGCTTGGGTGCGGCTGCCCTCCCTCCCCCCCCACTATATATAGGGTCCCTAGGGGGGCGCCGGCCCTAGGAGATCCAATCTCCTAGGAGGGGTGGCGACCAAGGGGGTGCCTTGCCCCCCAAGGCAAGGGTGGCGCCCCCACCCCTAGGGTTTCCAACCCTAGCTGGGCACAGGGGGAGGCCCAAGGGGGGCGCACCAGCCCACTAGGGGATGGTTCCCCTCCCACTTCAGCCCATGGGGCCCTCCGGGATAGGTGGCCCCACCCGGTGGACCCCCGGGACCCTTCCGGTGGTCCCGGTACAATACCGATTACCCCGAAACTTTCCCGATGGCCGAAACTTGACTTCCTATATATAAATCTTCACCTCTGGACCATTCCGGAACTCCTCGTGACGTCCGGGATCTCATCCGGGACTGCGAACAACTTTTGGGTTACCGTATACTAATATCTCAACAACCCTAGCGTCACCGAACCTTAAGTGTGTAGACCCTACGGGTTCGGGAGACATGCAGACATGACCGAGATGACTCTCCGGTCAATAACCAACAGCGGGATCTGGATACCCATGTTGTCTCCCACATGCTCCACGATGATCTCGTCGGATGAACCACGATGTCGAGGATTCAATCAATCCGCATACAATTCCCTTTGTCAATCGGTACGTTACTTGCCCGAGACTCGATCGTCGGTATCCCAATACCTCGTTCAATCTCGTTACCGGCAAGTCACTTTACTCGTACCGTAATGCATGATCCCGTGATCAACCACTTGGTCACATTGAGCTCATTATGATGATGCATTACCGAATGGGCCCAGAGATACCTCTCCATCATACGGAGTGACAAATCCTAGTCTTGATTCGTGCCAACCCAACAGACACTTTTGGAGATACCTGTAATGTACCTTTATAGTCACCCAGTTACGTTGTGACGTTTGGCACACCCAAGGCACTCCTACGGTATCCGGGAGTTGCACAATCTCATGGTCTAAGGAAATGATACTTGACATTCGAAAAAGCTACAGCAAACAAACTACACGATCTTTGAGCTATGCTTAGGATTGGGTCTTGTCCATCACATCATTCTCCTAATGATGTGATCCCATTATCAATGACATCCAATGTCCATAGTCAGGAAACCATGACTATCTTTTGATCAACGAGCTAGTCAACTAGAGGCTCACTAGGGACGTGTTGTGGTCTATGTATTCACACATGTATTACGATTTCCGGATAACACAATTATAGCATGAATAATAGACAATTATCCTGAACAAAGAAATATAATAATAACCATTTTATTATTGCCTCTAGGGCATATTTCCAACAGTCTCCCACTTGCACTAGAGTCAATAGTCTAGTTACGTTGTGATGAATCGAACACCCATGCAGTTCTGGTGTTGATCATGTTTTGCTCTAGGGAGAGGTTTAGTCAACGGATCTGCCACATTCAGTTCCGTATGTATTTTACAATTCTCTATGTCTCTATTTTGAACACTTTCATGAATGAAGTTGTAGCAACGCTTGATATGTCTGGTCTTCCTGTGAAACCTGGGCTCCTTGGTAAGGGCAATAGCTCCAGTGTTGTCACAGAAGAGAGTCATCGGGCCCGACGCATTGGGTATGACTCCTAGGTCGGTAATGAACTCCTTCACCCAGACTGCTTCTTGTGCTGCCTCCGAGGCTGCCATGTACTCCGCTTCACATGCAGATCCCGCCACAACGCTTTGCTTGCAACTGCACCAGCTTACTGCCCCACCATTTAAAATATACACGTATCCGGTTTGTGACTTAGAGTCATCCAGATCTGTGTCAAAGCTAGCATCGACGTAACCCTTTACGACGAGCTCTTTGTCACCTCCATAAACGAGAAACATATCCTTAGTCCTTTTCAGGTACTTCAGGATATTCTTGACCGTTGTCCAGTGTTCGATGCCGGGATTACTTTGGTACCTTCCTATCAAACTTACGGCAAGGTTTACATCAGGTCTGGTACACAGCATAGCATACATGATAGACCTTAGGCCGAGGCATAGGGGACGACACTCATCTTTTCTCTATCTTCTACCGTGGTCGGGCATTGAGCCGTGCTCAATCTCGTACCTTGCAATACAGGAAAGAACCCCTTCTTTGACTGATCCATTTTGATCTTCTTCAATATCTTGTCAAGGTACGTACAATGTGAAAGACCAATGAGGTGTCTCGATCTATCTCTATAGATCTTGATGCCTAATATATAAGCAGCTTCTCCAAGATCCTTCATTGAAAAACACTTGTTCAAGTAGGCCTTTATGCTTTCCAAGAATTCTATATCATTTCCCATCAACAGTATGTCATCCACATACAATATGAGAAATGCTACAGAGCTCCCACTCACTTTCTTGTAAATGCAGGCTTCTCCATAAGTCTGCATAAACCCAAACGCTTTGATCATCTCATCAAAACGAATGTTCCAACTCCGAGATGCTTGCACCAGCCCATAAATTGAGCGTTGGAGCTTGCACACCTTGTCAGCATTCTTAGGATCGACAAAACCTTCCGGCTGCATCATATACAATTCTTCCTTAAGGAAACCATTAAGGAATGCCGTTTTGACGTCCATTTGCCATAATTCATAATCATAGAATGCGGCAATTGCTAACATGATTCAGACGGACTTCAGCTTTGCTACGGGTGAGAAAGTCTCATCGTAGTCAACCCCTTGAACTTGTCGATAACCCTTAGCGACAAGCCGAGCTTTATAGATGGTTACGTTACCATCTGCGTCTCTCTTCTTCTTAAAGATCCATTTATTTTCTATGGCTCGACGATCATCGAGCAAGTCAGTCAAAGTCCATACTTCGTTTTCATACATGGATCCTATCTCGGATTTCATGGCTTCCAGCCATTTGTCGGAATTCGGGCCCGCCATCGCTTCTTCATAGTTCGAAGGTTCACCGTTGTCTAACAACATGATATCCAGGACAGGGTTGCCGTACCACTCTGGTGCGGAACGTGTCCTTGTGGACCTATGAAGTTCAGTAGCAACTTGATCTGAAGTCTCATGATCATCATCATTAACTTCCTCTCTAGTTGGTGCAGGCACCTCAGGAACATTTTCTTGAGCTGCGCCACTTACCGCTTCAAGAGGTAATACCTCATCAAGTTCTACTTTCCTCCCACTTATTTCTTTCGAGAGAAACTCTTTCTCTAGAAAGGACCCATTCTTGGCATAAAGATCTTGCCTTCGGATCTGAGGTAGAAGGTATACCCAATAGTTTCTTTAGGGTATCCTATGAAGATGCATTTTTCCGATTTGTGTTCGAGCTTTTCAGGTTGAAGTTTCTTGACATAAGCATCGCATCCCCAAACTTCTATAAACGACAGCTTAGGTTTCTTCCCAAACCATAATTCATACGGTGTCGTCTCAAAGGATTTCGACGGAGCCCTATTTAAAGTGAATGCGGCAGTCTCTAAAGCATAGCCCCAAAATGATAGCGGTAAATCAGTAAGAGACATCATAGATCGCACCATGTCCAATAGAGTGCGATTACAATGTTCGGACACACCATTACGCTGAGGTGTTCCAGGCGGCGTGAGTTGTGAAACTATTCCACATTTTCTTAAGTGTGTGCCAAATTCGTGACTCAAGTATTCTCCCCCACGATCTGATCGCAAGAACTTGATTTTCTTGTCACGTTGATTCTCAACCTCACTCTGAAATTCCTTGAACTTTTCAAAGGTCTCAGACTTGTGTTTCATTAAGTAGACATACCCATATCTACTCAAGTCATCAGTGAGGGTGAGAACATAACGATAGCCACCGCGAGCCTCAACACTCATTGGACCGCACACATCAGTATGTACGATTTCCAATAAGTCGGTTGCTCGCTCCATTTTTCCTGAGAACGGAGTCTTGGTCATTTTTACCCATGAGGTATGGTTCGCACGTGTCAGATGATTCGTAATCAAGAGACTCCAAAAGTCCATCTGCATGGAGCTTCTTCATGCGTTTGACACCTATGTGACCAAGGTGGCAGTGCCACAAGTATGTGGGACTATCATTATCAACCTTACATATTTTGGTATTCACACTATGAATATGTGTAACATTACGCTCGAGATTCATCAAGAATAAACCATTTACCATCGGAGCATGACCATAAAACACATCTCTCATATAAATAGAACAACCATTATTCTCGGATTTAAATGAGTAGCCATCTCGAATTAAACGAGATCCTGATACAATGTTCATGCTCAAAGCTGGCACTAAATAACAATTATTGAGGTTTAAAAGTAATCCCGTAGGTAAATGTAGAGGTAGCGTGCCGACGGCGATCACATCAACCTTGGAACCATTCCCGACGCGCATCGTCACCTCCTCCTTCGCCAGTCTCCGCTTATTCCGTAGCTCCTGCTTTGAGTTACAAATGTGAGCAACCGCACCGGTATCAAATACCCAGGAGCTACTACGAGTACTGGTAAGGTACACATCAATTACATGTATATCACATATACCTTTAGTGTTGCCGGCCTTCTTGTCCGCTAAGTATTTGGGGCAGTTCTGCTTCCAGTGACCACTTCCCTAGCAATAAAAACACTCAGTCTCAGGCTTGGGTCCATTCTTTGGCTTCTTCCCGGCAGCTTGCTTACCAGGCGCGGCAACTCCCTTGCTGTCCTTCTTGAAGTTCTTTTTACCCTTGCCTTTCTTGAACTTAGTGGTTTTATTCACCATCAACACTTGATGTTCCTTTTTGATTTCTACCTCCGCTGATTTCAGCATTGAATATACCTCAGGAATGGTCTTTTCCATCCCCTGCATATTGAAGTTCATCACAAAGCTCTTGTAGCTCGGTGGAAGTGACTGAAGGATTCTGTCAATGACCGCGTCATCCGGGAGATTAACTCCCAGCTGAGTCAAGCGGTTATGCAACCCAGACATTTTCAGTATGTGCTCACTGACAGAACTATTTTCCTCCATCTTACAGCTGAAGAACTTGTCGGAGACTTCATATCTCTCGACCCAGGCATGAGCTTGGAAAACCATTTTCAACTCTTCGAACATCTCATATGCTCCGTGTCTCTCAAAACACTTTTGGAGCCCCGGTTCTAAGCTGTAAAGCATGCCACACTAAACGAGGGAGTAATCATCGGCACGTGACTGCCAAGCGTTCATAACGTCTTGGTTCTCTGGGACAGGTGTGTTACCTAGCGGTGCTTCTAGGACATAATCTTTCTTGGCAGCTATGAGGATGATCCTCAGGTTCCGGACCCAGTCCGTATAGTTGCTGCCATCATCTTTCAGCTTGGTTTTCTCTAGGAACGCGTTGAAGTTGAGGACAATGTGGGCCATTTGATCTACAAGACATATTGTAAAGATTTTAGACTAAGTTCATGATAATTAAGTTCATCTAATCAAATTACTCAATGAACTCCCACTTAGATAGACATCCCTCCAGTCATCTAAGTGAAACATGATCCGAGTTAACTAGGCTGTGTCCGATCATCACGTGAGACGGAGTAGTCAACATCGGTGAACATCTTCATGTTGATCGTATCTTCTATACGACTCATGCTCGACCTTTCGGTCTTCTGTGTTTCGAGGCCATGTCTATACATGCTAGGCTCGTCAAGTCAACCTAAGTGTATTGCGTGTGTAAATCTGGCTTACACCCGTTGTATTCGAACGTTAGAATCTATCACACCCGATCATCATGTGGTGCTTCGAAACAACGAACCTTCGCAACGGTGCACAGTTAGGGGGAACACTTTCTTGAAATTATTACGAGGGATCATCTTATTTAAGCTACCGCCGTTCTAAGCAAATAAGATGTAAAACATGATAAACATCACATGCAATAAAATAGTGACATGATATGGCCAATATCATTTGCTCCTTTTGATCTCCATCTTCGGGGCTCCATGATCATCGTTGTCACCGGCATGACACCATGATCTCCATCATCATGATCTCCATCATCGTCTCTTCTTGAAGTTGTCTCGTCATCTATTACTTGTACTACTATGGCTAATGCTTTAGCAATAAAGTAAAGTAATTACATGACGTTTATGTTGACACGCAGGTCATAAATAAATAAATAAAGACACCCTATGGCTCCTGCCGGTTGTCATACTCATTGACATGCAAGTCGTGATTCCTATTACAAGAACATGATCAATCTCATACATCACATATATCATTCATCACATCCTTTTGGCCATATCACATCACACGGCATATGCTGCAAGAACAAGTTAGACGTCCTCTAATTGTTGTTGCAAGTTTTTACGTGGCTGCTATAGGTTTCTAGCAAGAACGTTTCTTACCTACGCCAAAACCACAACGTGATATGCCAATTTCTATTTACCCTTCATAAGGACCCTTTTCATCGAATCCGATCCGACTAAAGTGGGAGAGACAGACACCCGCTAGCCACCTTATGCATCTAGTGCATGTCAGTCGGTGGAACCAGTCTCACGTAAGCGTACGTGTAAGGTCGGTCCGGGCCGCTTCATCCCACAATGCCGCCGAATCAAGATAAGACTAGTAACGGCAAGATAATTGACAATATCGACACCCACAACTGCTTTGTGTTCTACTCGTGCATAGAAACTACGCATAGACCTAGCTCTGATACCACTGTTGGGGAATGTAGCAGAATTTTAAAATTTTCTACGCATCACCAAGATCAATCTATGGAGTCATCTAGCAACGTGGGGGAGAGGAGTGCATCTACATACCCTTGTAGATCGCGTGCGAAAGCGTTCAAGAGAACGGGGTTGATGGAGTCGTACTCGACGTGATCCAAATCACCGATGACCTAGTGCCAAACGGACGGCACCTCCGCGTTCAACACACGTACGGTTGGGATGACGTCTCCTCCAACTTGATCCAGCAAGGGGGAAGGGAGAGGTTGATGAAGATCCAGCAACACGACGGCATGGTGGTGGAAGCAACGGTGATCTCGACAGGGCTTCGACAAGCGCAGGGAGACGGAGGAGTGTCACGGGAGGGAGAGGGAGAGGCCAGGGGCTTGGGTGCAGCTACCCTCCCTCCCCCCACTATATATAGGGTCCCTAGGGGGGCACCGGCCCTAGGAGTTCCAATCTCCTAGGAGGGGCGGCGGTCAAGGGGGTGCCTTGCCTCCCAAGGCAAGGGTGGTGCCCCCCACCCCTAGGGTTTCCAACCCTAGGTGCAGGGGGAGGCCCAAGGGGGGCGCACCAGCCCACTAGGGGGTGGTTCCCCTCCCACTTCAGCCCATGGGGCCCTCCGGGATAGGTGGCCCCACCCGGTGGACTCCCGGGACCCTTCCGGTGGTCCCGGTACAATACCGATTACCCCCGAAACTTTCCCGATGGCCGAAACTTGACTTCCTATATATAAATCTTCACCTACGGACCATTCCGGAACTCCTCGTGACATCCAGGATCTCATACGGGACTCCGAACAACTTTTGGGTTACCGTATACTAATATCTCAACAACCCTAGCGTCACCGAACCTTAAGTGTGTAGACCTTACTGGTTCGGGAGACATGCAGAGATGACCGAGACGACTCTCCGGTCAATAACCAACAGCGGGATCTGGATACCCATGTTGGCTCCCACATGCTCCACGATGATCTCATCGGATGAACCACAATGTCGAGGATTCAATCAATCCGCATACAATTCCCTTTGTCAATCGGTACGTTACTTGCCCGAGACTCGATCGTCGGTATCCCAATAGCTCGTTCAATCTCGTTACTGGCAAGTCACTTTACTCGTACCGTAATGCATGATCCCGTGATCAACCACTTGGTCACATTGAGCTCATTATGATGATGCATTACCGAGTGGGCCCAGAGATACCTCTCCGTCATACGGAGTGACAAATCCCAGTCTTGATTCGTGCCAACCCAAGAGACACTTTCGGAGCTAACTGTAATGTACCTTTATAGTCACCCAGTTACGTTGTGACGTTTGGCACACCCAAGGCACTCCTACGGTATCCGGGAGTTGCACAATCTCATGGTCTAAGGAAATGATACTTGACATTCAAAAAAGCTACAGCAAACGAACTACACGATCTTTGAGCTATGCTTAGGATTGGGTCTTGTCCATCACATCATTCTCCTAATGATGTGATCCTGTTATCAATGACATCCAATGTCCATAGTCAGGAAACCATGACTATCTTTTGATCAACGAGCTAGTTAACTAGAGGCTCACTAGGGACGTGTTCTGGTCTATGTATTCACACATGTATTACGATTTCCGGATAACACAACTATAGCATGAATAATAGACAATTATCATGAACAAAGAAATATAATAATAACCATTTTATTATTATTGCCTCTAGGGCATATTTCCAACACTTATTATGTAGAGCATACAGATGAAGCATTTCTCTAGAACCATCTGTTGCTATCTACGGTGGTGGCCAAGCTTACTATATACTCCTCGATTAGTTTAATGTTTCCAACATCTTCTCGTGCAGTTCCACTAAAATATATGGTATCTTCAAAGAAGATCCCTATTTGCACAAGTAGAGATAATTACACATTACATTAAGAGTGGCATCAAATCTGTGGCAAAACAATTGCTCGTTCCAGCCATAGCAATAAATTAAGATGCAAAACTATATCATTACTTGTGTCATTATAGTTCTAGTGCTTCATTACAGCACCGGGAGTTGATTTTTGTTTTTCTTCCCCTTGTTCTTCCCCTTCATCACTTGGTTCAATAACAAACAAGCTTCGCCTTCAATGCAAGATTTGGCATGTCAATTAGGGAGCACAAGTATCGTACTAAACTTAATTTTCTGATGAAAGTGGCAAAATACAGGCCAACAGTTGTGAAATATCCTTATCTTACCTCAATGGGATATTACGGTGCACATACAGATTGGAAGTCTTGTCTCCATTTGTGCAGTTCACTAAAATCAAGCAACATTATCGTACAAGTAGCACAACATATGAATGCACACTCCAGAATCGTACTGAACTCTCATGATGCGGAATTCGAACAACTCACAAGAAGAAGATCTGAACCAAATTCGCCTTAACGGATAGGAAGTAAGATCTCCTCTTGTGCAGTTCCACTAAGATCAAGCAATCAAGCAATGTTGTCGGTGTGACATTTTGGTTGAACTGCACAAAACACTCTTAAAACAAAAGTGTTTTGTGCAGTGCAACAAAAGGTCACAATGGCAACGAGGTGAAGCAGATAACCCTGTTTACACAGAGGTGCAAAGGAAACAATTAGTGGTCAATAATGGTGGATGACACAGAAGCCAACAAAAAGAAGCATCTACCTTATCTAAATGGGAAAGAAAGCAAGACAGTAGCATTTCTCAAATGGTGGCATTGATTAATATTAACATAGAGATTATATTAACAATAAAATTCATTAAACATGTAATTTGCTTTTAACTGTGGCGTTGCATGAATTTTCCAGCGGCATTATTAGAGGGTGTTTGTTTACAGGGACATTTTGGTGTAGGGACTAAAAAAACTCCGTGTCAGTCCGTGTTGGTCCCAGTCTTGTTATCAGACGCCTTTCCCTATGTGAGCGCAACAAATCTAGTCTTGCTCAAACTCTACGGCCTTGTCCCTTCCTTTCCTTTTTGAACTAGTACTTTCGCCCCTTCCTTTCCTTTTTGAACCACGTCCTAGATTTATGCGATACAACTTTCCCCCATTCCTTTCCTCTTTGAACCACGTCCTAGATTAATGCTATACAACTTTCCCCCTTCATTTCCTCTTTGAACCACGTCCTAGATTCATGCTATATACTCCCTCCATTCCTAAATATTTGTCTTTCTAGAGGTTTCAAATGGTGACTACATACGGAACAAAATGAATGAATCTACACTCTAAAATATGTCTATATACATCCGTATGTGGTGATCATTTGAAATCTCTAAAAAGACAAATATTAAGGAACGGAGGGAGTAAAACTTTTCCCACTACTTTCCCCCACTCCTTTCCTCTTTGAACAACGTCCTAGACTCATGGTATACATGCAGCTAGAGCAATGCATGTGGAGTAAGTAAATTATACCTTAAGGTTCTTGGGGCGTGGTTCGGCGGGCGACGGGACGGCGGCGAAGAAGAAGAAGGGGTCGGAGGCCCTCCCGCGCCGCCGCTGGGTGGAAAGTCAACAGCTCCGCCGGTAGTCCCTCGCCAACGGCGACAGCATTAAGCCTCCTTCCCTTCCCGGCGGACGGATCCTGCCGGCTCTTTGAGCAGCAGTGAGGGGAGAGAGAGGCCAACGAAGTCTTGTTTAGATCTGGAGAGGGCGAGAGAGTGTGAAGAGAGCAACTACAAGCGCTGAGGCTCCAGCGGGAGAGGGTGAGAGACTGTGAAGAGAGCAACTACAAGCGCTGAGGCTCCAGCGTGTATATATATACCGGAGAGAGACCTCAAGTTTGATGAGCGAACAGGCTAACCAGCTACACAACCCTCCCGTTATGTCCAACGAGAGGGAAATAACCTTTTATACATTCATGAATCCTTATTATAACATGCACACAAATTTTGGGCACTTGTATTCGACTTAAGCTAGTGTGCCACCGTATCTCGTATACTTACTACTCCCTCCGTCTAGGTGTAATAAGTCACGTTAGAAGGTGCAACGGGACCAAGGTGCGTGCGTGCACGCGCGCGCGCGCGTGTGTGCGTGTGTGTTTAACACCATGTCTATGTTAGAGAGAGCGACAGAACGACCTACTCCTACAGAGAGATCTTGTGTAGTGTACGATTTTAGCCGCGAGAGTCGGTGCATCCCCTCGTTTCCGGGCGTGTCCGGTAGGGACATGCAGACAGCTGCGACGCCCGCTCCTGACGAGCCTGGCCCACCCAAAGCCCCTCCATCGCGCGCGCTTCCCGCCCGAAACGGTCAACGCCGCTCCAAAGAATCGGTGCCGCATTCATGCCCGGGCAGAGCGGACGCGACTTCTCACTGGCGCAAGAGTGATGGTTGCTTCATCCGTCCAACTTACTGCTGGGTCTATGTGATTTGACGGCTCATTGGTCTTTATTACTGAGGTCGTAGGACTGCTGGATGTCCCATGCTTTCGGCGAAAGGAGGTATACTACTACTAGATTACAATTTTCTCCATTCTTACAGTGGAGGCGTGCAAGAGCAGTGAAAACACGCAGGCTCAGTGATTACATGGCCCACCTCACACTATCACCGTGCGACACCTAA
Source organism: Triticum urartu (assembly GCF_003073215.2). Classification (NCBI taxonomy): domain Eukaryota; kingdom Viridiplantae; phylum Streptophyta; class Magnoliopsida; order Poales; family Poaceae; genus Triticum; species Triticum urartu. The sequence goes on from NC_053024.1 coordinate 39,874,815, forward strand.
CTCTTTACATAGTACTCCCTCCATTCCTAAATATTACTACTAGATGAGTCCTCGCGCGTTGGCGCGGAACAGCGGTATATCTCTCTGCGCAAAATTATCGATTTCATAGAACAAAAAAACTCTATAACTGCATGACAAATGTGGTAGCCAAACTAAATAAACTCCCATCATCATTTAGATCATCCCACGTAAGGAAAAAAGATCAGCCAACTCCTACTGCATAATGGGATTATATTTTTCTTTTTGACATGTTAATGGGACTTAAAAGCTCACTTACATGCATGCTACCGGTGCATGCTTGCATGCAGACATGTTGATGTGATTTAAAACCCACTCACATGCATGCGGCACGGTATTTCTGCATGCTTGCATGTGGCTTAGTGCGGAGCCTCTCAACATCTAGATCAGATGGCTATTATGGACTGATTTACTTCATCTAACGGTTACATCAATTTTGATGACGTGGCTCAAGGAGAGGATAGAGAATTCCTAGTAGTGGGGGCTAGCTATTACTAGTATATAGTAAGTCTTTGTAGAGATTCCACTACATACGAAACAAAATGAATGAATCTACACTTAAAATGCATCTATATACATCCGCATGTGGTTCATGGTGAAATCTCTACAAAGACTTATATTTAGGAACGGAGGAAGTACTAGTATAGTACGTACTGTAATTTATCAGCGAGATAAATTTGTACAATGCTATGAAGCTTCCAGCTTCTGTTACATGTATCTTGCGTCCAAGGTTGCCCATTGCAACATTTCATCAAATACAAAGGAGACTAACATGCATGCTATTGCATCTCAATGATTGACAGATCATAGCAAATATGCACTCCCTCCGTTCCAAAATAAGTTTCTCAACTTTGTGCAAACTTTAGTATACAAAGTTGTACTACTACTAAAGTTGACACTTATTTTGGAACAGAGGCAGCTAAAGAAAAAACGATCCATGTAGTCCCTAGCCCTTGAACCGTGAACCCTGACCCGGCTTCAATTTGCTGGCAACGTTCGAGCTTCCTAATAAATGAAGTTTGCAACCTTTTGACCATCGGATCATTTTGTGCAGTTTCACCAAAATCGAGATGCGCATCCCTATGGCAAAGAAATTGAACAAGCGTGATTAGAATAAGATTATTGGGACTAGTTGATGAGACATAAACTCATCACAAATACAGTATGTAGAAGCCAATAGAGGTATGTGAGGGGCAAAGAAGTATAGAGAAATATCCATAGGGAGTGATGTGGGCAGCTGGAGCAGTGGTGCAAGCCAGCTGTAAAGGGAGTTGTACCTGAGGGACATAGCCCAACATTGAGGAGGGTGGCAGGAGGCGGCAACTGCCCACGTCGCGGCAGTGAGCAAGGGACGAAGGCAACCTCACCGGCTTTGTGAGAGAGAACAGCGGGGACCCCTGATCGGGACGTGCCGACAGTGGTTTTTGCCATCGGCGACGGCCATCGCATCTACACTAAGCATCCACCCCTTCCCCAAGTGGATGTTATCCACCGGGATGTTAGAGATGTGGCCACGGTCGTTTTGTGCGAGAGTGTGTGAAGAGAGCAACCCCAGCAAGCAACCGTGTAGGCTGGCCCGTCCTGACTATGTATATAGTGGAGCAGTTTCCTTTTCTCTCCATATGAACCTATCATATTGCGTACGTGCCACTGAAGAAAAAAAACTTTATTTATAAATGACGCGGCACCTACTACTCGTTCTCCTATAACCTTGCACTTGGCATCTCCAAAATATTAACCTTGCGATTGGCTCTTCGCCTCTTCGGGAAGTCGAGCAATAATGGTAGTGCAATATATATCATTCTGGCTATATGAGACCGAATGAATTGCTGCACGTCCACCATGTGGGCGAGGGTCGAGGGGCGAGGGAGAGTGCTACATACAGAGCAAAATGAGTGAATCTACACTCTAAAATACGTCTATATACATCAGTGTTTGGAGTATGTACTAGTATTTCATATTGAAATCTACTAAAGGACATATATATTCCAAACAATATGATAGTATAATCTCTATAACCAAGGTAGTAGGGACGAGGAGTAAATGGAGGGAGTAGTAAAAAATTTCTCCTCGTCCTGCGAGCCACCGCGTGCATGGGCGAGGGAGCGGGCGTAAGGTGTAGTAAGCAAGCTTCACCTCATCCTGCGAGCCACCGCGCCTGTGGGCGGGGGAGACGGCATACTAAGCAAGCTTCTCCTCGTTCTGCGAGTTGACGGGACACATCAAAAGTACTCTAGTGTATAGAGCCTTGCCTCTAAGGTAGGCCCCACATGGTTTTCCTCTTTTTTAACATAACACGTCAAGTCGCAATTTGTTTGTTCACCCGTGGTAGACGATCCTCCCTCCACCAAGTGGACAACCAGTACACGTGCCAAATTACCACGTGGGCTGCCTTTTTCATACAGAAATAAGCTCCACCGTGTACCCGCGCGGGTGTGGTTGGGAAAGAGACGGGAGTACGTGCGCCGTGCATGCACCTCTTCTCTTTGTGCACGTCCCCCACCTACGTGGGTGTGTGTGAGAGATACAAACCGCGTTCGTGGGTGTTTTTTATTTTGGGGTGGGGGTTGATTTGGTGAATTATTTGTGGGAATATGTGTCGATGACATCTCAAACAAATTTTTGCATGCAATGTGTGTGAAATAGAGGGCTATCCATATCATACATAGAGGGTCGGGCAATCCACGAGAAGAGAGGGAGGGGTCATAGCTATCGATAGAGTCGAAGAGAGGATCAAGTGGGTGGGTGCGTGATCGATGAAGAGAGCCATCGAAATTGTGTGTGTGTGTGTACAAGTCAAAGATATAGGGCGACTGGCCTATCGGAACGTTAGAGGGCACACGTCAAGTTTGTGTGTGGCAGGGAGACATGACTAGAGCGCTCGATGTATCAGTGTGTGTGGGGGGGAGGGGGTGGTGGGAGGGCTAGGCAGAGGCCTAACTATAGAGGTAGAACGACTCGTATATGTGTTGAGAAGGAGAGACCCAGCTATGTCTTGAGGGAGATCGGTCGACATCCATACATAACTGAAGGACGGGAAATATGATGGGACAGAGAGAGAGAGGAGAGAGAGAGAGAGGGAGGGAGAGGGAGGGAGAGGGGTAGAGTGCTGGATGGGTGATGGAGTTGCTTCTCGAAGATGGTGGGACAGGCCTACTAGACAAACTGAGGGTGGAACTGCAATGTTATCAATAAGAGTGGGGATGTGTTTCTGTGTGTGCCTGTGCGTGATAGATCTATTGGGACGCATCCATGGATGATGAAGGGGAACCATGTGTTTGGTAAGCAAACCTAACTAGATCGGTAGATCAATTGTTGTTTGTCGGAGGAAGGGAGAGACACAACTAATGAGGTAGATCGATTGACGTGTGGGTAAAAACGAGTTATAAGGACCTAGCTAGCTATATGTATAGCGAGAGATCGGTCGGTGTACGTCCATTTGTTAGAGGCAAATAAGGCCCAGTGAGACAGATAGACAGAGAGAATAGAGCTAGGAGGTGGTGCGAGAGGCCCAACTACTAGATAGATAGGGGGAGGAGTGTGCAGTTGTGAGAGCGATGAAAAGAGGGGCGAGAGTTTACACGTGTGTCTGACTGTATGAGAGACACGAGGCCAGGACACATAAAGGAGGAGATTGAAGGTGTGTTTGTATGTTGTAGGTAGGCATCACTGGATAGGTTTATCGATCGGTGTGTGTCGGAAAGGAGTTGTGGAGACTCCAGGAGAACGACCTAAAGAAAAAAATGAATGTGCCTGGTGGATAGAATGCCGAGGGAGGGGAGGGCGAGGAGGGCGTGTGCATGCACGAGAGAAAGTTAGTGGTAGCTACAAAGGTTAGAGGATTGTGTGGGTGTAAGAGACTAACAAAGATCATAATTTGATATGAAAGCGGATTCATATATTTGAATAGGAGATCATAGTGTTTTAAACATTGCATGCATGAATATAGCGGTGATACACGTGTTGTGCACATGTTATACCATAATGTGATAATGCATGGCATTTCCAACTCACAGCTAAATGCCGAACAATCTAAACCATACTATACATCAAACAATATCACATTTTATTTGAATTTGTGATAATGTGTGGCGTTTGCAACTTTCAACTAAATATCGAACAATCTAAACAATACTATATATCAAACATTCTCACATTTTATTTGAATTTGTCGTAATGTGTGTGGTGTTTGCAACTCACATCTAAATACTTGTAGGCATAGGGGGCGGGGCACCATACATAATGTGATAAACACATTATACATATGAGACATGGTTTAGATTATGAAGATCTAGCTAGAGCTAGAAATGTAATGTGATTTGAAATCAAAACAAAGTGGATTCAAAAAATCTAGTTCGAGTTCATATAGTACACATAGTTCATATGTAACTCGAGACTAATCATGTGGTGTGCTGTGAAGATAATACACAAACGATGGTTTAACTAGACAATAATGATGATTGTAGATCTTACTAAAACAGAGAAACGAATTCAAATGCTTTGACTTCACAACAATCATTACTGTAGATCTTATTCAAATAGAGAAATGAATTCAAATTTAGTTCATATTGAAGCGATAGTATATACGTTTGGAAGGCACTAAAATGTTCATTTGAGTAGTAGGTTGCATGCATTATACACGTAGCAAAATATTTTAATTGAACATAACATGAATTCAAAGTTTTGAATGACATCTGTAGGGCGCATTGATTTGGGATAGTACACGTTAGGCTTGTCCAGAAATTTCAACCCGCGCCTTGTTATCCCGAAATATTTAAGATATATCTTTGTCTCATTGTGCTCCGACAACTCCCTCCATCTAAACCCATGCCTTGCTATTCCGAAATTACAACGCACGCGAAAACTCCCACCTCCTGTGAAATCCCGACACGCGAAATGCCCGTGGTACCCCTGAACCGAAAGAACCGCCTCAAATCGGTGGTGTTACTTTCGTAACTTACCCCACATTTCGGACAAGCGCGTCTCTAAGCCATGGTTCCCCACTGCCATCCCATCCGCCCACCCATTTGTACACCAAGGCCGCGAAAACCAGCGACAAAACCCCACACCCTGCTCCGTCCGCCACCCAGTCGGAGCCTCTTCCCCGACGACATCGTCCACAGCAATACCTCGACGTCCCTCATCCACCGTACCGGATGAGGATCCTTCGTCGATCTCATCATCCCATCGGTTCAGCCACCCCGTCCTCCACCTCCAAGGAGCTGCCCCGACGTTCCCCTCGTCTTTCGCGCCACCCCCATTCCCACACCGCCGTCTTCACCTGCACCACCGGAAGAGCATCATCATCACCTTTTCCTCGGATGAAGCTGCAGCCTAATCGGCGCCACCAAAGAGGTTGTACACTAATCGCTGCATTTTCTTCTTGATTCGATCTCATGGTGCTGCCAGCGCTCGGTCCCGAGCCGACACGGCGCGGCTCCATCCACTGCGGCATCGCCGGCCACTTCCTCCACGGCGTCCCTCCCTCGGCGGCGACATCCACATCAGTAGGACCTGCTGCTGCTTTAGCTCTCGCTCACGCTGCTGCTCTGCTCTTGCTCTCGGTCCCCTACCTGGTCTGCTCTTGCTATTGCTCTTGCTCGCGCTGCTGCTCTTGCTCTTGCTCTTGCTTGCGATGCTGCTCCGATTTAGCTACACATCACTCCGATGCCGCCGGGGTGAAGGAAGAACCAGCCGCAGCGGGGAGGGGGGCTCGCCAAAGAGGTACCCCACTATCTATCTTAGGGTTTAGGATGGGGGTGGTGGTCGCCGGCGGTGGCGGGGCGTTGGCGGGGCGGTGGCGTGGGGATCACCGGAGAAAAATCTCGGCATGGGGGGGCCTAGAGGGATGGCCGGGGCAGCGGGGGACCGGCGGTGGGGAGTGTTTTCGGGGCGGGCGGGGCGGCGCACCGCCGGCCGCGGGCGGCGGGGGGCTGCTGTTTGGCTGGCTCAGGGGGGTGGAGGTTGAAGATGAACCGCAGGCCCTTGATTTCATATCCAACGGCTGCAAAATCGACTGACCAGAGATGAAAAAGTCAGTCGACCGACGTGTAGGCTCACCTTGCTAGTGCGTTCAGTTTCGACGGAAAAATTCAGTTTCGACAGCAAAATTTAGTTTCGACAGTTAAGTTCAATTTCGACAGTTAAGTTCAGTTTCGACAGTTGTGTTCAGAGATGAGCGGCTGATGTATTTTACATCTAGCACTTTGTGGTTATGTATTTTACATCATGTATTGGAGATGCTATTAGAATTCCACTCAGGTTAACATTGTTCGTTGTCTCTCTTGTCCTGCTTCAGCCTCGGCGTCGTACAACTCACCGGAACTGCTCCAACGACGAAACCCTCCATCACAGCGGAGCAGTACCTCGGGCTCCATCTCCAGACTCCTAAGATCTTCTTCCCCTCCTCCGACAGCCAAGTCAGCCGGAGCATCCTCACCGGCCAACCCAATCACGCTAAGATCGACATGGCTTCGCTAAAGAGGTTGTACACTTGTTGCAGCTCTTTTTCACTCTACATGTTATATATATTGTCCACTAAGCACACGGATTTGTTCCTTTAGTGTCTCCTTGAAAGAAAAAATGTAGGAATTTTAATTTTCACTTGTCCTCCTTTTCAAATTCCTATTCATGAAGCACAAGACTAAGAGATAGTAGCATAATAGCATTATAACCGTACATTTTCTTGTGATTTGACTTAATCTCACCATGCTTCTTTGCATCCTGTGATCTTCCAATTGTTGTGAATCAAACACCCAGATTGGTAGAAATCCTGTGTTTTTAAATTCTCTGTTTGCACGTGCATTCCTATCCTATTCCTGTTTATTTCCTATCCCTGCATTGTTGGAATCGTCCAGTTCAAACGAGCCCTTACAGAATTACTTCTCTTACAGATAGTTTTCAAAGAAAACCTTGAGTGGTTTGTCCCGCTCCTGCTGTGCCGTCGTCCACCCCAGCTCAGCTGCTCCAACAACAGAAGGGTCCAGCATAGCAGGGATCCAACCTCCACACTGTCTTTCGCCGCCTCAGATCTTCTTCCCCGCTGCTGGCAGCCATGAAAACTGCACTACCATCATCAACCGAGCAGATGACCTCGAGGACTACACGGGTCTGCAAGAGAGGTCGCACTCTTTCGTGTCTGCTTACGTTATGCATCGCTTAATATTACATGCTACTTTATCATCCTGTTCACTAATTAGACTCTGAGTCAGTTCCAAACTAATGGTCAAACTTGAGTTTTTAAATGGTTGTGGGGTACATATCGGGGCCGCTATCTATAGTATCTATCTACTATTTGGTTAATCTTCGGTGTCTACTATGAGTTTCATGTTGGGTGGGAAACAAACAGTAAAGAAGCCATTATCTGTATTTTTTAACTGAAGCCATTATCTGCCTGCTATTATTGGTTTTTGGTCTATCCAAAGGTTGCTACCATCACTCTGGATTTCTGCATGCACTCCTTACATAATCTCACTATGTTTTATTACTATGCATGACAGTTATTGTAAACAATGGAACTGAACATGTAGAGCAAAAGAGACGAGCCTTGCGTGGCAATAAAATTTCATGCAGACGTTGCTGCATGGTAGGCGCAAAGGCAGCCTCCCCTCCACGCATTTTGGATTGTAATCGAGAGGAAGATATCTGTTCTGAGGGGGATTCAGAAGGAGAAGACAACTCCTATTTACCCCATGAGGTCTTCGCTCTAACTTGGCATGCTGATGTTGGTTATATCATGCATATGGTGTCTTGCATTGCTTATTTTATACATCAAATATGTCATCTACTTAGTTTAGACATCCTTTGTGCGAATGCCATCTTTTTAGTTTATTCATCGTTTATGTGAATTATGCAACGCCATCTTGTTTAGCCAGGCATCATATATGTGAATTTTGTAATGCCATCCTGCTTAGCCAGTCATATTATATGTAAATTATATCAGGCCATCCTTTTTTTCGTTACATATTACATTTGTCAACAATGTTATTACATTCAACTGCTCTTCGTGTGCATCAGCCACTTGACACGCTGATGGAAAATTCTGGAGTGAAAACAAGGTCTTCAGAGCAGACTATGCTATCTGAAGAAGCGCATATCTCGCTGGTTACGGATAGCTCCTCAGAGCAGGATTCAGAGACAGATGACCAGTCCTATCCCCCCAAGGTGTATGCTCTAACTTGGCAGGGTTATGTTTCTCATAGCAAAGGCATTATATATGTGAATTATGCAATGCCATGCTGTTTAGCCAATCATCATGTATGTGAACTATATCATGCTAACATTTTTTTTGTATTACGTGTTCCGTTTGTCGACAATGTTTGTATATTCAACTACTCTTCCTGTGCATCAGCCATTTGAAGCGGTGATGGAAGTATCTGGAGTGAAAACAAGGTATTCAGAGCAGACAATGCTACCTGCTGAAGCAGACATCTTGCTGGTTACAGAGAGCTCCTCAGAGGAGGATTCAGAGACTGATGACCAGTCCTATTTTCCCCCTGAGGTCTATGCTCAAACTTGGTAGGGTTATATTACCCATGTCATGCATGTTGTCTTGCATTGCTTAGTTTTTACATCATATATGGATTGCCATCTGCTTACTTGCTTACTATATAAATCATATATTTGAATTATATCATGCCATCATGTTTACATAGTACATACACATCATCTATCTGAATTATGGCATGGCAACCCATTTAATAACGACATCATATAGTTATATCATCTCATCCTGTTTAGTGTTTACAGTCATCATATTTTGAATTATGGCATTCTATCCGTGAATGTATGTGAATTATGGCATGCCAACCTATTTAATAAACACATTATATAGTTATGTCATGTCATCCTGTTTACATAGTCTCATATTTTGAACTATGTCTTTCCATCTTTTTTAGTTAGCCATCATAATGTGAAATTGTGTCATGCTATCCTGTTTAGTTAGCCGTCATATATGTGAAATTGTGTCATGCTATCCTGTCTGGTTAGACAACATAAATATGAATTATTTCATGCCCTCTTTTATTCCCCACTATCCATTGCACCTGTCTATCATACAATGTCTATACTTTCAATTACTTTTCTTGTTTACCAGCCATTTGAATTGGAGAGCATGATGGCAGTATCTAAAGGAGTAACAACACGGTCTTCAGAAAAGATAGTGCTACTAGTTGATGCAGATAGAACCACAGTTTTACTTGCCCAAGGACCAGATCCACCACACATAACCCAGACTCTCGCAGATTATACCCCTACCCAGTTGGACAGAGAACCAGCTACACCCCTTCTAACCCCAACCCCGGCAGATAGTAACCCAGTTCTAGTTGACACAGCATCGTCTCCACCACAGAGCACCCAAACACGAGCAGTTAGTAAGGGAACTGCAGTGCCCAAAGCACGAGGACCACCACTCCGAATCCCAACTCAACGCTTAAAGGAGAAGAAGATTTGTTCTCAGGTCAGGTTCTGTAGCTATGGTTCATACTCCTTTGCTCTTGCATGACTGTATTTACTCATACCAACTATTTTCAAATTTGAAGGATGGAATTGAAACTCCAATGGCGCAACAGGTATGTTTTAAACCTGTTTCTTTAACTGGTTTGCTGTTGTAACCTGCTCTATGTTGATTTCAGTTTCAATTGAATAAACAGTTATGTTCTCATGTCATGCACATTACAAGTGTTGTTATTGCTCTATAGTTACCCACACTTATATTCTATCTATTCTTCTTTGTCTTGAACAAATATTATTTGAACTGTGTCTCTATCTTGATTTGGCAACAAAAACTAAAATGATATAGACCATAAAGTGACCATGGTACATAGATATATGTTTGTTTCATGCTATTATCCAGTCCACTTTACTAGTGAACTCATTTACCTAAATGAGTTTCATATACAACATGGTAAACATGTTATGTGTCTGCTTGTTTCTCTTTTAGAATGCGGACAAAATATTGGAGAACAGTACCCCATTATCCAATGGTAAAGGAAGTAATGCATATAAGGTTCAAGATAGTGAGACATCCCTGTTGGTCTCCAAGAAAGCTAATAAAAACTATCTTGACAACAGTGAGGGAACCCAAAAGTCATGTCGTGATGTAGTGTTCGAATTACTGGCCACTACTGCTGGCACAAGCTCTTCGAACTCATTGCCTGAATCAGTTCGTCTTCTTGAGTCTCAACTTCAAGTTGAAAGACAACGATCAGATGTGCTGCGACAGGAAGCTGAAGGACTGAGGAAGTCCCTGCAGAATTCAGATGCATATTTTCTGGTGCAACAGCTAGCGCTCGAGGATTTAAGCGCCAAACAAGAGAAAGTTAATAAGCTTGCTAAGCATCTTGCCAGCATTATGGGTACCCAGGATATTGTTTCTTGAGATCTTCTGAAGTGGTTTTAGTTCTGGATTTGTTTTGCTGCGGCGTTTATTTGCGCTGGTCGCCAACTTTGACAACCGGTGTATATGATATGCTGCTTTGTTCCCTATATTTGCACTGGTGGCGAACTTTGATGCCCAGTGGATGTAATATGTGTAATAGCCGTGATAGCCTAGCATTAGTTGCTTGCTTATTTATTTCCTTGTTGTCTTGTTTATTTGTTTGCTTGTAGTCATTGTAGTTCTTTTTCCGCGGTTAGCTAGTGGCTACAATAACCTATTTTTTAAGACTAGGCCGCAATAACCATGGGCTAATATTTACTGTAGTGACACTGGGCCTCCTACTGGCCATAGAAACAGTGGGCCTTCTACGGGCCGTAGAAACAATGGGCCTTCTATGGGCCGTAGAAACAATGGGCCTTCTGTGGGCCGTATTATCAATGGGCCTTATACGGGCCGTATAATCGATTGGCCAAACATGGGCCAAACAGACCACATTATGGCCGTAAACGGGCTAGAGTTGGAATCGTCCGTTCATGGGCCGACCATAACGGGCCATCGTTAATAGGCCGTATTTGATGACGCTATGAAATCGGCCCAACGTATTAACGGACCATAAACGGGCCGACTGTAACCACGGGCTGAATTTGGCCCACAAGCAGAAAATGACAGTAACGGGCCGTAAGTAAACGAATGCTGGAAATGAGCCCAATAATAAATGGGCTCTAAGAAGGCCGAAAGGTAACATGTGCTGGAAACGGCCCAACAGAATAACGGGCCGTTAATGGGTATAAAGTGATACACTGTTCATTACGGGCCAGTTTCACCACGGGCCATTAATGGGTGTAAAGTGATACACTGTTCATTACGGGCCAGTTTCACCATGGGATGTTAATGGGTGTAAAGTGATACACTGTTCATTATGGGCCAGTTTCACCACGGGCCGTTAATAGGCCAAGAGTTACATAGGGCCTCATATGGACCGAAAGACGTCATGGGCCATACATGGGCCAGAAGTGAAAACGGGCTGGAATCATATTGGATGGCCCAGATGACGCTACTGGGCCTAATTCGAATAGGGCGTAATGGGCCTTGGGTTAGCGGGTTGTAAATGGGCTATATGCGAACAGGCCGTTAAATGGCTTTCCATGGGCCGGTCCGCCACCTTTTGACCAAATCAAACGGGCCGGCCTTTTCACAGGAATGGGCCTCTATTGGGCCGTGCCACGTGTCGACGTATCATAGGCGCCTATCTGACCCACTGATGACCTGACACGTGTTTCGTCCGGCCAATAAGAATTTTACACATGGAAATTTCCCATTGGTCGGGGCTGTTAACGGGTTATCGGATCCAAAACCCGACCCGATAGCTTAACGGCGTTCCGTTACGGTGGATGCCACGTGTCGGTCACCCATGATGAAAGCACTTCTGTGACGCGTGATTTATCGTCATGGAAGTGGACACTTCCGTGATGATAATTTTGGCAATGTCATGGAACATTTCTACGACAACACAGGTATGACTATCTTGATTCTATCATAAATTTGTCATGGATGTACATGCATGACAGAAAACGCGACCTACTGTGACAAACACGTATCATCACGGAAGTTTATTTTTTTGTAGTGGTAGCTTCTTTCTGTGAATCATTTGCTACTCATCTTGATCTCCCTAAGGAGAAGTGGTTCAAATATCATCCTCCCATTGAAGTAAAAGTAGTTGAACCTATTAAAGTTGAAGAAAAGACTATCACTTATAATGTTGATCCTATTGTTCCTACCGCTTATATTGAGAAACCACCTTTCCCTGTTAGAATAAAGGATCATGCTAAAGCTTCAACTGTGGTCAACAAAAGTAATATTAGAACACCTAAACCCTCTGAGCAAATTATAGTTGAACCTAGTATTGCGATGGTTAAATATCTCTTGGTCCATAATATTGATGGGCATGTTATTTACTTCTCTGATGAAGCTACAAGAATTGCTAGACCCGATACTAAAAATAAACATAGACATGTTGTAGGCATGCTTGTTATTTCTGTTAAAATAGGAGATCATTTCTATCATTCTTTATGTGATATGGGTGCTAGTGCGAGTGCAATACCTCATTCTTTATACAAAGAAATTATGCATGATATTGCACCTGCTGAGATAGAAGAGATAGATGTTGGGATTGCTAGAGATGTTGAAGTCTTGTGTGGGAAAGTTAAGTATCCTACTGATTTTCTTGTTCTTGGTTCCCCACAAGATGGCTTTTGTCCCATTATATTTGGTAGACCCTTCTTGAATACTATTAATGCTAAGATAGACTACAAAAAGGATGTTGTTACTATTGGTTTAGGGGATATGTCTCATGATTTTAATTTGGAGACAACCCCATGATAAAGAATTGACTAGTAAAGATGAAATTATTTGTCTTGCTTCTATTGTCGTGCCTCCTAATGATCCTTTAGAACAATATTTGCTAGACCATGAAAATGATATGTTTATGAATGAAAGAAGGGAAATAGATGAAGTATTCTTTAAACAAGGACCTATTTTGAAACACAACTTGCATGTTGAAATTCTAGGGGATCTTCCTCTACCCAAGGGTGATCCCGTGTTTGAGCTTAAAGAATTACCTGATACTCTTAAATATGCTCATATTGATGAAAAGAAGATATATCCTGTTATTATTAGTGCTAACCTTTCAGAGCAAGAAGAAGAGAAATTATTGAAAACTCTGAAGAAGCACCGTGCTGCTATTGGATATACTCTTGATGACCATAAGGGCATTAGTGCCACTCTATGCCAAAATAAAATAAAATTGGAGAAAGACGCTAAACCGGTTGTTGATCACCAACGTCGGTTAAATCCTAAGATGAAAGAAGTGGTAAGAAAAGAAATACCTAAACTTATGGAGGCAGGTATAATATATCTCGTTGCTGATAGTCAGTGGGTAAGTCATGTCCATTGTGTCCCTAAGGGAGGTATTACTGTTGTTCCTAATGATAAAGATGAATTGATCCCACAAAGAATTGTTACAGGTTATAGAATGGTAATTGATTTTCGCAAACTAAATAAAGCTACTAAAAAGGATCATTACCCTTTACCTTTTATTGATCAAATGTTAGAAAGATTATCCAAACATACACATTTTTGATTTCTAGATGGTTATTCTGGTTTCTCTCAAATACCTGTGTCAAAAGAGGATCAGGAAAAAGACAACTTTTACTTGCCCTTTCGGTACCTTTGCTTATAGACGTATGCCTTTTGGTTTATGCAATGCACCTGCTACCTTTCAAAGATGTATGACTGCTATATTCTCTGACTTTTGTGAAAAGATTGTTGAGGTTTTCATGGATGATTTCTCTGTGTATGGAACTTCTTTTGATGATTGCTTAAGCAACCTTGATCGAGTTTTGCAGAGATGTGAAGAAACTAATATTGTCTTGAATTGGGAGAAGTGTCACTTTATGGTTAATGAAGGTATTGTCTTGGGGCATAAAATTTCTGAAAGAGATACTGAAGTAGATAAAGCTAAAGTTGATGCTATTGAAAAGATGTCGTGTCCTAAGGACATTAAAGGTACAAGAAGTTTCCTTGGTCATACCGGTTTTTATAGGAGGTTCATTAAAGACTTCTCAAAAATTTCTAGGCCTCTGACTAATCTCTTACAAAAAGATGTTCCTTTTCTCTTTGATGATGATTGTGTAGAAGCATTTGAAATACTTAAGAAAGCCTTGATTTCTGCACCTATTGTTCAGCCACCTGATTGGAATTTACCCTTTGAAATTATGTGTGATGCTAGTGATTATGCTGTAGGTGCTATTCTAGGACAAAGAGTTGATAAGAAATTGAATGTTATCCAATATGCTAGTAAAACTCTAGACAGTGCCTAGAGAAATTATGCTACTACTGAAAAAGAATTTTTAGCAGTTGTATTTACTTGTGATAAGTTCAGACCTTATATTGTTGATTCTAAATAACAGTTCACATTGATCATGCTGCTATTAAATATCTTGTGGAAAAGAAAGATGCTCAACCTAGACTTATTAGGTGGGTTCTCTTGCTACAAGAATTTGATTTGCATATTATAGATAGAAAGGGAGCTGAGAACCCCATTGCAGACAACTTGTCTAGGTTATAGAATGTTCTTGATGACCCACTACCTATTAATGATAGTTTTCTTGATGAACAATTAGCTGTCATAAATGCTTCTCGTAGTGCTCCATGATATGCTGATTATGCTAATTACATTGTTGCTAAATTTATACCACCTAGTTTCACATACCAGCAAAAGAAAAAGTTTTTCCATGATTTAAGACATTGCTTCTGGGATGACCCACACCTTTATAAAGAAGGAGTATATGGCGTTATTAGACGTTGTGTACCTGAGCATGAACAGGAACAGATCCTATGCAAGTGTCACTCCAAGGCTTATGGAGGACACCATGCTGGAGATAGAACTGCGCATAAGGTATTGCAATCCTATTTTATTGGCCTACTTAAAGATGCCCGTAAGTTTGTCTTATCTTGTGATGAATGTCAAAGAATTGGTAATATTAGTAGACGTCAAGAAATGCCTATGAACTGTTCACTTGTTATTGAACCATTTGATGTTTGGGGCTTTAATTATATGGGACCATTTCCTTCCTCTAATGGGTATACACATATTTTAGTTGCTGTTGATTACGTTACTAACTTGGTAGAAGCTATTCCAACTAGTAGTGCTAATCATAACACCTCTATTAAGATGCTTAAAGAAGTTATTTTTCGAGGTTTGGAGTCCCTAGATATTTAATGACTGATGGTGGTTCACATTTTATTCATGGTGCTTTTCGTAAAATGCTTGCTAAGTATGATGTTAATCATAGAATTGCATCTCCATATCATCCACAGTCTAGTGGTCAAGTAGAATTGAGTAATAGAGAGATCAAATTAATTTTGCAAAAGACTGTTAATAGATCTAGAAAGAATTGGTCCAAGAAACTTGATGATGCATTATGGGCCTATAGAACTGCATATAAAAATCCTATGGGTATGTCTCCGTATAAAATGGTTTATGGAAAAGCATGTCACTTACCTCTCGAACTAGAACATAAGGCATATTGGGCCATTAAAGAGCTCAATTATGATTTCAAACTTGCCGGTGAAAAGAGGCTATTTGACATTAGCTCACTTGATGAATGGAGAACCCAAGCCTATGAGAATGCCAAACTGTTTAAAGAAAAGGTTAAAAGATGGCATGACAAAAGGATACAAAAGCGTGAGTTTAATGTAGGTGATTATGTTTTGCTATACAACTCTCGTTTAAGATTTTTTGCAGGAAAACTTCTCTCAAAATGGGAAGGTCCTTACGTTATCGAGGAGTTCTATCATTCAGGTGCCATAAAAATCAACAACTTCGAAGGCAGAAATCCAAAGGTGGTGAACGGTTAAAGAATCAAACATTATATCTCAGGTACACCCATAAATGTTGAAACTAATGTTATTGACACTGTAACCACGGAGAAGTACATAAGGGACACTTTCCAGAACGTTTCAGACTCCGAAAAGGAATAGGTATGTGGTACGGTAAGTAAACCAACTCCAAAACAGTTCTACTGGCAATTTTTCTCCATTTTGGAATATTTAAGAAAATAGAAAAATAAGAAGTGGTCCGAAAGGGACATGAGGCATCCACGAGGGTGGAGGGCGCGCCCTACCCCCTAGGCGCTCCCCCTGCCTCGTGGGCACCTCGTGTGCCCTCCGGACTCTATTTTCTTGCACGATACTTCTTTTGGTCGGTAAAAATTCATTATATAATCTCCTGAAGGTTTTGACCACCGTACCATGCAAATATCCTCTGTTTTTGTTTCGAGTTGTTTTTTTGACAGATCTACATCATCATGACGTCTTCAAACGCCCCTAAGGACAAGTTTTTCGACAAGGTTATCAACCCCTACCTCGCGGAGGTTCTGCAACACCCTCAAACTATTGAGATGCATGAGGGGGTGCTGCACATCCGCGATGTTGAGGGATGGTGGAACACGGACTCGACACCAACCACATGATGATCGCGGAGTTCACTAACAATCACAAGTTGGATGCCAAGAACATTGGGGAGGCCATCTTCAAGCTTCACGAGAAAATCGAGCACCTCCAAGCCCAGATCTATGACCTCAAAACCAAAACTATGAGTATGAATATAGATTCAAAAGGATGAGTTTGGCTGAAGATTTGAGGATCCCGGAGACTCGATCATCTTTCTATGATGGTGAGCCTATGCCTTGGAAGAAGGACAACAAGCCTACATCGTCAACAACTCCATCGTCACCACCTCCGAAGAAGGAGAACTGAGTATCGGGTATGGGCACTCCCCTTGGCAACTGCCAAGCTTGGGGGAGGTGCCCCGGTATCGTACCACCATCACACTTCTATCTTTACCGTTTTTCTTAGTTCGGTACTTTTGGTAATATCTTGATCTAGTAGAATAAAGTTTTAGTATGATTTAGTTTTGAGTTTTGCTTTATGATCCTTCTATGTAATCGAGTCCGTGAGCTATATATAATAAAGATTAGTCTTGAGTCAAGGGATTGATTATCTCGCTATGATCTTGAGGGAATAAAAATAAAAGAGAAGAGAAAGAATAAAAAGAACTAAAGAGATCATATTGATCTTATGGAGAGTAATGACTTCACATATAAAAGAGTATGATGAATAAAAGTTGTTGAGAGTTGACAAACATAGTTTTGGTCATTGTTGCAATTAATAGGAAATAATAAAGAAAGAGAGGTTTTCACATATAAATATACTATCTTGGACATCTTTTATGATTGTGAGCACTTATTAAAATATGACATGCTAAAAAGTTGATGTTGGACAAGGAAGACAACGTAATAGGTTATGTTTTCTTATATCTGAAATAAAGTATATTTTCATGGATCATCCAACATGTTGGGCTTGCCTTTCCCCCTCATGCTAACCAAATTCTTTGCACCACGTAGAGATATTACTTGTGCTTCCGAATATCCTTAAACCCGGTTTTGCCATGAGAGTCCACCATATCTACCTATGGATTGAGTAAGATCCTTCAAGTAAGTTGTCATTGTTGCATGCAATAAAAATTGCTCTCTAAATATGTATGATCTATTAGTGTGGAGAAAATAAGCTTTATACGATCTTGTGATATGGAAGCAATAAAAGTGATAGACTGCATAATAAAGGTCCCTATCACAAGTGGCAATATAAAGTGACGTTCTTTTGCATGAAGATTTTGTGCATCCATGTTGGAAATATGCCCTAGAGGCAATAATAAATTGGTTATTATTATATTTCCTTGTTCATGATAATCATTTATTATCCATGCTAGAATTGTATTGATAGGAAACTCAGATACATGTGTGGATACATAGACAACACCATGTCCCTAGTAAGCCTCTAGATGACTAGCTCGTTGATCAATAGATGGTTACAGTTTCCTGACCATGGACATTGGATGTCGTTGATAACGGGATCACATCATTAGGAGAATGATGTAATGGACAAGACCCAATCCTAAGCCTAGCACAAAGATCGTGTAGTTCGTATGCTAAAGCTTTTCTAATGTCAAGTATCATTTCCTTAGACCATGAGATTGTGCAACTCCCGGATACCGTAGGAGTGCTTTGGGTGTGCCAAACGTCACAACGTAACTGGGTGGCTATAAAGGTTCACTACAGGTATCTCCGAAAGTGTTTGTTGGATTGGCACGAATCGAGACTGGGATTTGTCACTCCGTGTAACGGAGAGGTATCTCTGGGCCCACTCGGTAGGACATCATCATAATGTGCACAACGTGACCAAGGAGTTGATCACGGGATGATGTGTTACGGAACGAGTAAAGAGACTTGCCAGTAACGAGATTGAACAAGGTATCGGGATACCGACGATCGAATCTCGGGCAAGTACAATACCGCTGGACAAAGGGAATTGAATATGGGATTGATTGAATCCTTGACATCGTGGTTCATCCGATGAGATCATCGTGGAACATGTGGGAGCCAACATGGGTATCCAGATCCCGCTGTTCGTTATTGGCCGGAGAGTTGTCTCGGTCATGTCTGCATGGTTCCCGAACCCGTAGGGTCTACACACTTAAGGTTCGATGACGCTAGGGTTATTAGGAAGACTTGTATGTGATTACCGAATGTTGTTTGGAGTCCCGGATGAGATCCCAGACGTCACGAGGAGTTCCGGAATGGTCCGGAGGTAAAGATTTATATATGGAAAGTTGTTCTTCGGGTTCCGGGAAAAGTTCGGTTTTTTCCGGTGTTGTACCGGGAAGCTTCCGGAAGGTTCCAGAGGATTCCGGAGGGGTCCGGAGGTCCGGAGAATGTTCCACCACGTCCAATACACCAGCATGGGCTGTATGGGGGCGCCCTAACCTTAATGGGCCAAGGGCACAAGCCCCCCCCAAGGCCCATGCGCATGGGAGAGGGGAAACCCTAAGGGGGAGGGCCTCCACTTGACTTGGGAGGCACTCTTCCCCCCCTTGGCCGCCGCCCCCAACACTAGATGGTATCTAAAAGGGGCCGGCCCCCTCTCTCCCCACCTATAAATAGTGGAGGGGTGGGAGGGCGGCCACACCTTTGAACCTGGCGCAGCCCCTCCCCTCGAATACCTCTCCTCCTCCGCGTGAGCTTGGCGAAGCCCTGCCGGAGAACTGCCACTCCATCACCACCACGCCGTCGTGCTGCTGTTGGACTCTCTTCCTCAACCTCTCCCTCCTCCTTGCTGGATCAAGGCGTGGGAGACGTCTCCGTTCCGTACGTGTGTTGAACACGGAGGTGCCGTCCGTTCGGCGCTAGGATCATCGGTGATTTGGATCACGACGAGTACAACTCCATCAACCCCGTTCTCTTGAACACTTCCGCTTAGCCATCTACAAGGGTATGTAGATGCACTCTCCTTCCCCTCGTTGCTAGATTACTCCATAGATTGATCTTGGTGATGCGTAGAAAATTTTAAATTTCTGCTACGATCCCCAACAGTGGCATCATGAGCTTGGTCTATGCGTAGTTTCTATGCACGAGTAGAACACAAAGCAGTTGTGGGCGTCGATTTTGTCAATTTACTTGCCGTTACTAGTCTTATATTTATTCGGCGGCATCGTGGGATGAAGTGGCCCGGACCGACCTTACACGTACTCTTACGTGAGACTGGTTCCACCGACTGACATGCACTAGTTGCATAAGGTGGCTAGTGGGTGTCTGTCTCTCCCACTTTAGTCAGATCGGATTCGATGAAAAGGGTCCTTATTAAGGGTAAATAGAAATTGGCATATCACGTTGTGGTTTTCGCGTAGGTAAGAAACGTTCTTGCTAGAAACCTATAGCAGCCACATAAAAACTTGCAACAACAGTTAGAGGACGTCTAACTTGTTTTTGCAGCATATGCCTTGTGATGTGATATGACCAAAAGGATGTGATGAATGATGTATGTGATGTATGAGATTGATCATGTTCTTGTAATAGGAATCACGACTTGCATGTCGATGAGTACGACAACCGGCAGGAGCCATAGGAGTTGTCTTAATTTATTTATGACCTGCGTGTCAATATAAACATCATGTAATTACTTTACTTTATTGCTAAAGCGTTAGCCATAGTAGTAGAAGTAATAGATGACGAGACAACTTCAAGAAGAATCGATGATGGAGATCATAATGATGGAGATCATGGTGTCATGCCGGTGAAAATGATGATCATGGAGCCCCAAAGATGGAGATCATAAGGAGCAAAATGATATTGGCCATATCATGTCACTGTTTGATTGCATGTGATGTTTATCATGTTTTACATCTTATTTGCTTAGAACGACGGTAGCTTAAATAAGATGATCCCTCACTAAAATTTCAAGAAAAGTGTTCCCCCTAACTGTGCACCGTTGCGAAGGTTCGTTGTTTCGAAGCACCACGTGATGATCGGGTGTGATAGATTCTAACGTTTGAATACAACGGGTGTTGACGAGCCTAGCATGTACAGACATGGCCTCGGGACACATGCGAAACACTTAGGTTAACTTGACGAGCCTAGCATGTACAGACATGGCCTCGGAGCACGGAAGACCGAAAGGTCGAACATGAGTCATATAGAAGACACGATCAACATGAGATGTTCACCGTTGATGACTAGTCCGTCTCACATGATGATCGGACACGGCCTAGTCGATTCGGATCATGTTTCACTTAGATGACTAGAGGGATGTCTATCTGAGTGGGAGTTCATTAAATTAATTTGATTAGATGAACTCAATTATCATGAACATAGTCTAAATTGTCTTTGCAATTATGTTGTAGATAAATAGCTCACGTTGTAGCTCCCTGTTTCAATACGTTCCTAGAGAAAGATTAAGTTGAAAGATATTGTAAGCAATGATGTGGACTAGGTCCGTAGTCCAAGGAGTGTCCTCACTGCTACAGAGAAGGCTTACGTCTTTGATGCACCGCTCGATGTGCAAACCCCTACAACGTCGTCTGTGGATGTTGTGAACACCTGACAGACACATCTTGATGACTACTTGATAGTTTAGTGCACCATACTTTACGGCTTAGAATCGGGATTCCAATGACGTTTTGAACGCCATAAGACATATGAGATGTTCCAAGAGCTGAAATTGGGATTTCAGGCTCATGCCCGTGTTGAGAGGTGTGAGACCTCTGACAAGTTCTTTAGCCAACAAGATGGAGGAGAATAGCTCAACTAGTGAGCATGTGCTCAGAATGTCTGGGTGCTACAATCACTTAAATCAAGTGGGAGTTAAACTTCCAGATAAGATAGTGATTGATAGAGTTCTCTAGCCACTATCACTAAGCTACTAGATCTTCGTGATGAACTATGACATGCAAGGGATGGAGTTGATCCCGGAGCTGTTCGCGGTGCTTAAGACCGCAAAAGGTAGAAATCAAGAAGGAGCATCAAGTTTTGATGGTTTAACAAGACCACTGGTTTCAAGAAGGGCAAGGGCTAGAAGGGAAACTTCATGGATGGCAAACCAGTTGCCGCTCTAGTGAAGGAACCCAAGGTTGAACCCAAACCCGAGACTAAGTGCTTCTATTGTAAGGGGAACGGTCACTGGTAGCGGAATTACCCCCAAATGCATGATAGATAAGAAGGCTGGAAACTTCAACAAAGTATATACGTGTTATTAATGTGTACCTCACTAGTACTCATGGTAGCACCTGGGTATTGGATACCGGTTCAGTTGCTATTATTGGTGACTTGAAACAAAAGCTACGGACTAAACAGAGACTGGCTAAGGGCGAGGTGACGATGTGTGTTGGAAGTGTTTCAAAGTTGATAAGATCACCATCGCATGCTCCATCTGCCATCGGGATTAGTATTGAACCTAGATAAATGTTATCAGGTGTCTACGTTGAGCATGAATATGATTAGATCATGTTCATTGCAATACGGTCATTCATTTAAGTTAGAGAATAATGGTTATTATGTTTACATGAATGATACCTTTCATGGTCATGCACCCTATGTGAATGGTTCATTGAATCTCGGTCGTGGTAATACACATGTTCACGCCAAAAAGATGTAGAGTTAATAATGATAGTACCACTTTCTCGTGGCACTACCGCTTAGGTCATATTGGCGTAAGATGCATGAAGAAACTCCATGTGGATGGATGTTTGGAGTCACTTGATTTTGAATCACTTGACACATGCGAGCCATGCATCATGGGCAGGATGACTAAGACCCCGTTTTCAGGTACAATGAAACGGGCAAGTGACTTGTTGGAAATCATACATACTGATGTGTGTGATCCAATGAGAATTGAAGCGTGCGGTGGATATCGCTATTTTCTCATCTTCACTGATGATTTGAGTAGATATAGGTATATTTACTTAATGAAGCACAAGTCTGAAACGTTTGAAAAATTCAAGCGATTTCAGAGTGAAGTTAAGAATCATCATAACAAGAAGATCAAATTCCTACGATCTGATCAATGAGAATTTTTGAGTTATGAGTTTGGCAAACACTTAAGACATTGTGGAATTGTTTCACAGTTGAAGCCACCTGGAACACCAGAGGGTAATGGTGTGTCCGGACGTCGTAATCAAACCTTATGAGATATGGTGCGATCTATGATGTCTCTTACCGATCTACCATTTTCATTTTGAGGTTATGCGTTAAAGACAGCTGCATTCACTTTAGATAGGACACCATCTAAGTCCGTTGAGACAACATCGTGTGAACATTGGTTTGGCAAGAAACCAAAGTTGTCGTTTCGTAATATTTGGGGCTGCGATGCTTAAGGCTTCAGCCGGAGAAGCTCGAACCCAAAGCGGACAAACACATCTTCATAGGATACCCAAGGGTGACATTGGGTATACCTTCTATCTCAGATCCGAGGGCAAATTGTTTGTCGCTAAGAACAGGTCCTTTCTCGAGAAGGAGTTTCTCTCGAAAGAATTGAGTGGGAGGAAGATAGAACTTGATGAGGTTGTCGAACCTTTACTTCAACCAGAGAGTGATGCAACACAAAAGATGTTTTCTGTGGCACCTACGTCTGTTGAATAGGAAGTTAATGATAGTGATCATGAAGCTTCGGATCAAGTTTCTATCGAACTTCGTAGGTCGACAAGGATATGTACTACTCCTGAGTGGTATGGTAATCTTGTCTTAGATATCATGTTGTTAGACAACAATGAACCTACGAGCTATGGAGAAGCGATGGTGGGCCCGTATTCCAACATATGGTTAGAAGCCATGAATTCCGAGATAGGATCCATGTATCAGAACAAAGTATGGACTTTGGTGGACTTGCCCGATGATCGGCAAGCCATTGAGATAAATGGATCTTTAAGAAGAAGACGGACGTGGGCGGTAATGTTACCGTCTATGAAGCTCGACTTGTGGGAAAGAGTCTTTTCACAAGTTCAAGGAGTTGACTACGATGAGAATTTCTCACCCGTAGCGATGCTTAAGTCCGTCGGAATCATGTTAGCATTAGCTGTATTTTTCGATTATGAAATCTGACAGATGGATGTCAAAACAAGTTTTCTTACCAGTTTTCGTAAGAAAAAGTTGTATGTGATACAATAAAAGGTTTTGTCGATCCTAAGGATGCTAAAAGGTATGTTGGCTCCAGCAATCCTTCTATGGACTAGAGCAACCATCTCGGAGTCAGAATATATGCTTTGATGGAGTGATCAAAGCTTTTAGGTTTATACAATGTTTGCTAAAAACTTGTATTTACAAGAAAGTGAGTGGGAGCACTACAACATTTCTAATAAGTATATGTGGATGACATATTGTTGATTCGAAATGATGTAGAATTTCTGGAAAGCATAAACGGTTGTTTGAAGAGTGATTTTGAAAGGAAGACCTGGATAAAGCTGCTTACATATTGGGCATCAAGATCTATAGAGATAGATCAAAACGCCTGATGATACTTTCAAAGAACGCACACCTTGACATGTTTTTGAAGGAGTTCAAAATAGATCAGTCAAAGAAGGGGTTCTTGCCTGAGTTGTAAGGTGTGAAGTTGAGTAAGACTCGAAGATTGACCATGGCAGAAGAAAGAGGAAGGATGAAGGTCGTCCCCTATGCTTTTGTCATAGGCTCTATACGGTATGCCATGCTGAGTACCGCACCTGATGTGTGCCCTGCCACATGTCTGGCAAGAGGGTACAAAGGTGATCTAGGAGTGAATCACTAGATAGCAGTCAAAATTATCCTTACAGGAATAAGGAAATGTTTCTCGGTTATGGAGGTGATAAAGAGTTCGACATAAAGAGTTACGTCGATGCAAGCTTAACACCTATCCGGATAGCTCGGAGTAGAGATACCGGATACGTATAATGGAGCAACAATTTGGAATAGCTCCAAGTGGAACGTGGCAGCAGAATCTACGATATAAAGTTTTGCGAAATACATAGGGATCTGAATATGGCAAGACCCGTTGACTACAACCTCTCTCACAAGCATAACATGATCAAACCCAGAACTCATTGAGTATTAATCACATAGTGATGTGAACTAGATTAGTGACTCTAGTAAACTCTTGGATGTTGGTCACATGGCGATGTGACCTGTGAGTGTTAATCACATGGCGATGTGAACTAGATTATTGACTCTAGTGCAAGTGGGAGACTGTTGGAAATATGCCCTAGAGGCAATAATAAATTGGTTATTATTATATTTCCTTGTTCATGATAATCGTTTATTATCCATGCTAGAATTGTATTGATAGGAAACTCAGATACATGTGTGGATACATAGACAACACCATGTCCCTAGTAAGCCTCTAGTTGACTAGCTCGTTGATCAATGGATGGTTACAGTTTCCTGACCATGGACATTGGATGTCGTTGATAACGGGATCACATCATTAGGAGAATGATGTAATGGACAAGACCCAATCCTAAGCCTAGCACAAAGATCGTGTAGTTCGTATGCTAAAGCTTTTCTAGTGTCAAGTATCATTTCCTTAGACCATGAGATTGTGCAACTCCCGGATACCGTAGGAGTGCTTGGGGTGTGCCAAATGTCACAACATAACTGGGTGTCTATAAAGGTTCATTACAAGTATCTCCGAAAGTGTCTGTTGGGTTAGCACGAATCGAGACTCGGATTTGTCACTCCGTGTAACGGAGAGGTATCTCTGGGCCCACTTGGTAGGACATCATCATAATGTGCACAATGTGACCAAGGAGTTGATCAAGGGATGACGTGTTATGGAACGAGTAAAGAGACTTGCCAGTAACGAGATTGAACAAGGTATCGGGATACCGACGATCGAATCTCGGGCAAGTACAATACCGCTGGACAAAGGGAATTGAATACGGGATTGATTGAATCCTCGACATCGTGGTTCATCCGATGAGATCATCGTGGAACATGTGGCAGCCAACATGGGTATCCAGATCCCGCTGTTGGTTATTGGCTGGAGAGTTGTCTCGGTCATGTCTGCATGGTTCCCGAACTCATAGGGTCTACACACTTAAGGTTCAATGACGCTAGGGTTATTAGGAAGACTTGTATGTGATTACCGAATGTTGTTTGGAGTCCCGGATGAGATCCCGGACGTCGCGAGGAGTTCCGGAATGGTCCGGAGGTAAAGATTTATATATGGAAAGTTGTTGTTCGGGCTCCGGAAAAAGTTTGCTTTTTTCCGGTATTGTACCGAGAAGCTTTCGGAAGGTTCCGCAGGATTCCGGAGGGGTCCGGAGGTCCAGAGAATGTTCCACCACGTCCAATACAGCAGCATGGGCTGTAGGGGGCGCCCTAACCTTAATGGGCCAAGGGCACCGGGCCCCCCCCCTAGGCCCATGCGCATGGGAGAGGGGAAACCCTAAGGGGGAGGGCCTCCACTTGACTTGGGAGGCACTCTTCCCCCCTTGGCCGCCGCCCCCAACCCTGGATGGGATCTAAAAGGGGCCGGCCCCCTCTCTCCCCACCTATAAATAGTGGAGGGGTGGGAGGGCGGCCACACCTTTGAACCTGGCGCAGCCCCTCCCCTCCAATACCTCTCCTCCTCCGCGTGAGCTTGGCGAAGCCCTGCCGGAGAACTGCCACTCCATCACCACCACGCCGTCGTGCTGCTGTTGGACTCTCTTCCTCAACCTCTCCGTCCTCCTTGCTGGATCAAGGCATGGGAGACGTCTCCGTTCCGTACGTGTGTTGAACGCGGAGGTGCCGTCCATTCGGCGCTAGGATCATCGGTGATTTGGATCACGACGAGTACGACTCCATCAACCCCGTTCACTTGAACGCTTCCGCTTAGTGATCTACAAGGGTCTGTAGATGCACTCTCCTTCCCCTAGTTGCTAGATTACTCCATAGATTGATCTTGGTGATGCGTAGAAAATTTTAAATTTATTCTATGATCCCCAACAATCCAACCATAAAAGCACATGACAACCTCTGCTTCCCTCTGCGAAGGGCCTATCTTTTATTTTTGCTTTATGTCTTATACAAAAGTCATGGTGATCTTCACCTTTCCTTTTTACATTTTATCCTTTGGCAAGCACATAGTGTGAAGGAAATATGCCCTAGAGGCAATAATAAAGTTATTATTTATTTCCTTATTTCATGATAAATGTTTATTATTCATGCTAGAATTGTATTAACCTGAAACATGATACATGTGTGAATACATAGACAAACAGAGTGTCACTAGTATGCCTCTACTTGACTAGCTCGTTGATCAAAGATGGTTGTGTTTCCTAGCCATAGACATGAGTTGTCATTTGATTAACGGGATCACATCATTAGGAGAATGATGTGATTGACTTGGCCCATTCCATTAGCTTAGCACTCGATCGTTTAGTATGTTGCTATTGCTTTCTTCATGACTTATACATGTTCCTATGACTATGAGATTATGCAACTCCCGTTTACCGGAGGAACACTTTGTGTGCTACCAAACGTCACAACGTAACTGGGTGATTATAAAGGTGCTCTATAGGTGTCTCCGAAGGTACTTGTTCGGTTGGCGTATTTCAAGATTAGGATTTGTCACTCCGATTGTCGGAGAGGTATCTCTGGGCCCTCTCGGTAATGCACATGACTTAAGCCTTGCAAACATTGCAACTAATGAGTTAGTTACGGGATGATGTATTATGGAACAAGTAAAGAGACTTGCTGGTAACGAGATTGAACTAGGTATTGAGATACCGATGATCGAATCTCGGGCAAGTAACATACCGATGACAAAAGGAACAATGTATGTTGTTATGCGGTCTGACCGATAAAGATCTTCGTAGAATATGTGGGAGCCAATATGAGCATCCAGGTTCCACTATTGGTTATTGACCGGAGATGTGCCTCGGTCATGTCTACATAGTTCTCGAACCCGTAGGGTCCCCACGCTTAACGTTTCGATGGCAGTTATAATATGAGTTTATGTGTTTTGATGTACCGAATGAGTTCGGAGTCCCGGATGAGATCGGGGACATGACGAGGAGTCTCGAAATGGTCGAGACGTAAAGATCGATATATTGGACGACTATATTCGGACATCGGAAAGGTTCTGAGTGATTCGGGTATTTTTCGGAGTACTAGGGAGTTACGGGAATACGGGGAAAGAAGTATATGGGCCTTATTGGGCTTTAGGGGAGAGGGAGAGGCAGCCCCCCCCCCATTGACTAGTCCGAATTGGACTAGGGGGAGGGGCAGCGCCCCCTTCTTCCTTCTCTTCCCTCTTCCCTTTCCTTGACTCCTACTCCTACTACTTGGAAGGGGGGAATCCTACTCCCGATGGGAATAGGACTCCTCTGGTGCGCCTCTCCCTTGGCCGGCCAAACCCCCCCTTGATCCTTTATATACAGGGGCAAGGGGGCACCCCAAAGACACCACAATTGATCGTTTGATCTTGTAGCCATGTGTGGTGCCCCCCTCCACCATAGTTCACCTCGATAATACTGTAGCGGTGCTTAGGCGAAACCCTGCGTCGGTAGAACATCATCATCGTCACCACACCGTTGTGCTGACGAAACTCTCCCTCAACACTCGGTTGGATCGGAGTTCGAGGGACGTCATCGGGCTGAACGTGTGCTGAACTTGGAGGTGACGTGCGTTCGGTACTTGATCGGTCGGATCGCGAAAACGTACGACTACATCAATCGCGTTGTGCTAACGCTTCCGCTTTCGGTCTACGAGGGTATGTGGGAAACACTCTCCCCTCTCGTTGCTATGCATCACCATGATCTTGTGTGTGCGTAGGAATTTTTTTGAAATTACTACGTTCCCCAATAGTGGTATCAGAGCCTGGTTTTATGCGTTGGTGTTATATGCACGAGTAGAACACAAGTGAGTTGTGGGCGATATAAGTCATACTGCTTACCAACATGTCATACTTTGGTTCGGCGGTATTGTTGGATGAAGCGGCCCAGACCGACATTATGCGCACGCTTACGCGAGACTGGTTCTATAGACGTGCTTTGCACACAGGTGGCTGGCGGGTGTCAGTTTCTCCAACTTTAGTTGAACCGAGTGTGGCTACGCCCGGTCCTTGCGAAGGTTAAAACAGCACCAACTTGACAAACTATCGTTGTGGTTTTGATGCGTAGGTAAGAACGGTTCTTGCTAAGCCCAGTAGCAGCCACGTAAAAAGTGCAACAACAAAGTAGAGGACGTCTAACTTGTTTTTGCAGGTCATGTTGTGATGTGATATGGTCAAGACGTGATGAGATATAAGTTGTTGTATGAGATGATCATGTTTTGTTGAAGTTATCGGCAACTGGCAAAAGCCTTGTGGTTGTCTCTCTATTGCATAAGATGCAAGCGCTAAATAATTACTTTACTTTATTGCTATGCGATAGCAATAGTTGCAAGAGCAATAATTGGCGAGACGACCATGTGACGACACATTGATATAGATCAAGATGATGAAGATCATAGTGTCATGCCAGTGACGATGGAAATCATGACGATGCTTTGGAGATGGAGATCAAAGGCACAAGATGATGATGGCCATATCATGTCACATATTTTGATTGGATGTGATGTTTATCTTTTATGCATCTTATTTTGCTTTGATTGACGGTAGCACTATAAGATGATCTCTCACTAAATTTCAAGATAAAAGTGTTCTCCCTGAGTATGCACCGTTGCCAAAGTTTGTCGTGCCCAGACACCATGTTATGATCGGGTGTGATAAGCTCTACGTCCATCTACAACGGGTGCAATCCAGTTTTGCACACGCAGAATACTCAGGTTAAACTTGACGAGCCTAGCATATGCAGATATGGCCTCGGAACACTGAGACCGAAAGGTCGAGCGTGAATCATATAGTAGATGTGATCAACATGTAGTGATGTTCACCATTGAAAACTACTCCATTTCATGTGATGATCAGTTATGGTTTAGTTGATCTGGATCACGTGATCACTTAGATGATTAGAGGGATGTCTATCTAAGTGGGAGTTCTTAAGTAATATGATTAATTGAACTTTAATTTATCATGAACTTAGTCCTGGTAGTATTAGAATATCTATGTTGTAGATCAATAGCTCGCGATGTTGCTCCCTGTTTATTTTTTATATGTTCCTAGAGAAAACTAAGTTGAAAGATGTTAGTAGCAATGATGCGGATTGGATCCATGATCCTAGGATTATCCTCATTGCTGCATCAAAGAATTATGTCCTTGATGCACCGCTAGGTGACAGACCTATTGCAGGAGCAGATGCAGACGTTATGAACGTTTGGCTAGCTCAATATGATGACTACATGATATTTTAGTGCACCATGCTAAACGGCTTAGAATCGGGACTTCAAAGACGTTTTGAACGTCATGGACCATATGAGATGTTCCAGGAGTTGAAGTTAATATTTCAAGCAAATACCCGAGTTGAGAGATATGAAGTCTCCAACAAGTTCTATAGCTAAAAGATGGAGGAGAATAGCTCAAGCAGTGAGCATGTGCTCAGATTGTCTGGGTACTACAATCGCTTGAATCAAGTGGGAGTTAATCTTCCAGATAAAATAGTGATTGACAGAATTCTCTAGTCACCATCACCAAGTTAGTAGAACTTTGTGATGAACTATAATATACAAGGGATGACGAAAGTAATTCCCAAGCTCTTCGTGATGCTGAAATCGATGAAGGTAGAAATCAAGAAAAACATCAAGTGTTGTTGGTTAACAAGACCACTAGTTTCAATAAAAGGGCAAAGGGAAGAAGGGGAACTTCAAGAAGAACGGCAAGCAAGTTGCTGCACAAGAGAAGAAGCCCAAGTATGGACCTAAGCCTGAGACTGAGTGCTTCTACTGCAAAGGGACTGGTCACTGGAAGCAGAACTGCCCCAAGTATTTGGTGGATAAGAAGGATGGCAAAGTGAACATAGGTATATTTGATATACATGTTATTGATGTGTACTTTACTAGTGTTTATAAGCAACCCCACAGTATTTGATACTAGTTCAGTTGCTAAGAGTAGTAACTCGAAACAGGAGTTGCAGAATGAACAGAAACTAGTTAAGGGTGAAGTAACGATGTGTGTTGGAAGTAGTTCCAAGATTGATATGATCATCATCGCGCACTCCCTATACTTTCGAGATTAGTGTTGAACCTAAATAAGTGTTATTTGGTGTTTGCGTTGAGCATGAATATGATTTGATCATGTTTATTGCAATACGGTTATTCATTTAAGTTAGAGAATAATTGTTATTCTATTTACATGAATAAAACCTTCTATGGTCATACACCCAATGAAACTGGTTTGTTGGATCTCGATCGTAGTGATACACATATTCATAATATTGAAGCCAAAAGATGCAAAGTAAATAATGATAGTGCAACTTATTTGTGGCACTGCCGTTTAGGTCATATCGGTGTAAAGCGCATGAAGAAACTCCATACTAATGGACTTTTGGAACCACTTGATTATGAATCACTTGGTACTTGCGAACCATGCCTCATAGGCAAGATGACTAAAACACCATTCTCCGGAACTATGGAGAGAGCAACAGGTTTGTTGGAAATCATACATACAGATGTATGTGGTCCGATGAATATTGAGCCTCGTAGCGGATATCGTTATTTTCTCACCTTCACAGATGATTTAAGCAGATATGGGTATATCTACTTAATGAAGCATAAGTCTGAAACATTTGAAAAGTTCAAAGAATTTCAGAGTGAAGTGGAGAATCATCGTAACAAAAATAAAAGTTTCTACGATATGATCGCAGAGGTAAAATATTTGAGTTACGAGTTTGGCCTTCAATTAAAACAATGTGGAATAGTTTCACAAACTCATGCCACCTGGAACACCACAGCATAATGATGTGTTCGAACGTCATAACCATACTTTATTGGATATAGTGCAATCTATGATGTCTCTTACCGATTTACCACTATCGTTCTGGGGTTATGCATTAGAGACAGCTGCATTCACATTAAAAAGGGTGCCATCTAAATCCGTTGAGATGACACCTTATGAACTATGGTTTGGCAAGAAACCAAAGTTGTCGTTTCTTAAAAGTTTAGGGTTGTGATGCTTATGTGAAAAAGTTTTAACATGATAAGCTTGAACCCAAATCGTAGAAATGTGTCTTCATAGGATACCTAAAGGTTACTATTGGGTACACATTCTATCATAGATCCGAAGGCAAGATATTCGTTGCTAAGAATGGATCCTTTCTAGAGAAGGAGTTTCTCTCGAAACAAGTGAGTGGGAGGAAAGTAGAACTTGATGAGGTAAGTGTACCTGCTCTCTTATTGGAAAGTAGTTCATCACAGAAATCTGTTCCTGTGACTACTACACCAATTAGTGAGGAAGTTAATGATGATGGTCATGTAACTTCAGATCAAGTTACTACCGAACCTCATAGGTAAACTAGAGTGAGATCCACACCAGAGTGGTACGGTAATCTTGTTCTGGAAGTCATGTTACTTGACCATGACGAACCTACGAACTATGAGGAAGCGAAGATGAGCCCAGATTCCGCTAAATGGCTTGAGGCCATAAAATCTGAGATGGGATCCATGTATGAGAACAAAGTATGGACTTTGATTGACTTGCCCGATGATCGGCAAGCCATAGAAAATAAATGGATCTTTAAGAGGAAGACGGACGCTGATAGTAGTGTTACTATCTACAAAGCTAGAATTGCCGCAAAAAGGTTTTCGACAGGTTCAAGGTGTTGACTATGATGAGATTTTCTCACTCGTAGAGATGCTTAAGTCTATCCGAATCATGTTAGCAATTGCCGCATTTTATGAAATCTAGCAAATGGATAAACAAAACTGCATTCCTTAATGGATTTATTAAAGAAGAGTTGTATATGATTCAACCAGAAGGTTTTGTCAATCCTAAAGGTGCTAACAAAATATGCAAGCTCCAGCGATCCATCTATGGACTGGTGCAAGCATCTCAGAGTTGGAATATACTCTTTGATGAGTTGATCAAAGCATATAGTTTTATACAGACTTGCGGTGAAGCCTGTATTTACAAGAAAGTGAGTGGGAGCACTACAACATTTCTGATAAGTATATGTGAATTACATATTGTTGCTCAGAAATAATGTAGAATTATTCTGTGAAGCATAAAGGAGTGTTTGAAACGAGTTTTTCAAAGAAAGACCTCGGTGAAGTTGCTTACATATTGAGGATCAAGATCTATAGAGATAGATCAAGACGCTTGATAAGTTTTTCAATGAGTACATACCTTGACAAGATTTTGAAGTAGTTCAAAATGGAACAGTCAAAGAAAGAGTTCTTACCTGTGTTACAAGGTGTGAAATTGAGTAAGACTCAAAGCCCGACCATGGCAGAAGATACAAAGAGAATGAAAGTCATTCCCTATGCCTCAGTCATAGGTTCTATAAAGTATGCCATGTTGTGTACTAGATCTATTGTATACCCTACACTGATTTTGGCAAGGGAGTACAATAGTGATCTAGGAGTAGATAACTGGACAGCGGTCAAAATTATCCTTAGTGGAATAAGGATATGTTTCTCGATTATGGAGGTAACAAAAAGGTTCTTCGTAAAGGGTTACGTCGATTCAAGTTTTGACACTGATCTTTGGGTGTTAATCACATAGCAATGTGAACTAGATTATGAACTCTAGTAAACCCTTTGGGTGTTGGTCACATGACGATGTGAACTATGGGTGTTAATCACATGGTGATGTGAACTATTAGTGTTAAATCACA
The DNA here is from genome assembly GCF_003073215.2 of Triticum urartu. Taxonomy (NCBI): domain Eukaryota; kingdom Viridiplantae; phylum Streptophyta; class Magnoliopsida; order Poales; family Poaceae; genus Triticum; species Triticum urartu. The sequence goes on from NC_053024.1 coordinate 39,907,823, forward strand.
TGGTGATGTGAACTAGATTATTGACTCTAGTGCAAGTGGGAGACTGAAGGAAATATGCCCTAGAGGCAACAATAAATTTATTATTTATTTCCTTATTTCATGATAAATGTTTATTATTCATGCTAGAATTGTATTAACCGGAAACATGATACATGTGTGAATACATAGACAAACAGAGTGTCACTAGTATGCCTCTACTTGACTAGGTCGTTGATCAAAGATGGTTGTGTTTCCTAGCCATAGACATGAGTTTTCATTTGATTAACAGGATCACATCATTAGGAAAATGATGTGATTGACTTGACCCATTCCGTTGGCTTAACACTTGATCGTTTAGTATGTTGCTATTGCTTTCTTCATGACTTATACATGTTCCTATGACTATGAGATTATGCAACTCCCGTTTACCGGAGGAACACTTTGTGTGCTACCAAACGTCACAACGTAACTGGGTGATTACAAAGGTGCTCTACAGGTGTCTCCGAAGGTACTTGTTGGGTTGGCGTATTTCGAGATTAGGATTTGTCACTCTGATTGTCGGAGAGGTATCTCTGGGCCCTCTCGGTAATGCACATCACTTAAGCATTGCAACTAATGAGTTAGTTGCGGGATGATGTATTATGGAACGAGTAAAGAGACTTGCCGGTAACGAGATTGAACTAGGTATTGAGATACCGACGATCGAATCTCGGGCAAGTAACATACCGATGACAAAAAGAACAACGTATGTTGTTATGTGGTCTGACCGATAAAGATCTTCGTAGAATATGTGGGAGCCAATATGAGCATCCAGGTTCCTCTATTAGTTATTGACCGGAGACGTGTCTCGGTCATGTCTACATAGTTCTCGAACCCGTAGGGTCCACACGCTTAACGTTTCAATGACAGTTATATTATGAGTTTATGTGTTTTGATGTACCGAAGGAGTTCGGATTCCCGGATGAGATTGGGGACATGACGAGGAGTCTCGAAATGGTCGAGACATAAAGATCGATATATTGGACGACTATATTCGGACATCGGAAAGGTTCCGAGTGATTCGGGTATTTTTCGGAGTACCGGCGAGTTACGGGAATACGGGGGAAGAAGTATATGGGCCTTATTGGGCTTTAGGGGAGAGGGAGAGGCAGGCCGCGCCCCCCCCCCCATTGACTAGTCCGAATTGGACTAGGGGGAGGGGCGGCGCCCCCTCCTTCCTTCTCTTCCCTCTTCCCTTTCCTTGACTCCTACTCCTACTACTTGGAAGGGGGGAATCCTACTCCCGGTGGGAGTAGGACTCCTCCCGGCGCGCCTCTCCCTTGGCCGGCCGCACCCCCCCCCCTTGCTCCTTTATATACGGGGGCAAGGGGGCACCCCAAAGACACAACAATTGATCGTTTGATCTTTTAGCCGTGTGCGGTGCCCCCCTCCACCATAGTTCACCTCGATAATACTGTAGCGGTGCTTAGGCGAAGCCCTGCGTCGGTAGAACATCATCATCGTCACCACGCCGTCGTGCTGACAAAACTCTCCCTCAACACTCACCAACATATGTATCCAATTGGATGTAGGTTATCATAAACTATTATTGTTGACATTACCTTGAGGTAAAAGGTTGGGAGGCAACACTATAAGCCCCTATCTTTCTCTGTGTCCGATTAAAACTTCATACCCATAAGTATTGCGTGAGTGTTAGCAATTGTGAAATATTAAATGATAGTTGAGTATGTGGACTTGCTGAAAAGCTCTTATTTTGACTCTTTCCTATGTTATGATAAATTGCAATTGCTTCAATGACTGAGATTATAGTTTGTTGGTTCTTAATGAAGTTTCTGATTCATACTTGACATTGTGAATAGATTGTTACTTTAGCATAAGAAATCACAACCTGAATTGCCTGAGTAACGCGCCTGAACTTCCCTCTATACGAACCCGACCTTCGGGTTATCTTCGCAACCTTGGCTTCTCCCGTGAATTATTCTTGTTAGTCGTGTTCTATATGATGTTAGTGTAATCTAGAAACGTTTTTTAGTAACTAAATACCGGTTTTCAATAGGAATCCCGCTCGTTGGCGTATTTTGCTCTCGGGTCGTGAGGAAATTGCGTTTTTTGCAATTTTACTGCCTGAGTTGTTCGACCTGAACTTCTCCTAGTGCTAGGTTGAACTTCCGCCAACAATGCCCAAATGGGGCTTGCGATATACCGTTGGAAAGCTATGGACACCAGTATCATACCCAAGTTAAATTTTTGGCAAAATGTAAGCGGTTTAAGAGCAGTTTTGAAAACCGTTTTTTCTTCATACAAAAACATGAATCGTATTTTCGATCGCATTTCTAAACCGTTTATCGGAATGAGACAAATAATATGGCATTGGAAAGCTTCTGCAAAACCGCTCCTTCCACATGTTGAAAGTTTTCTATAATTCCCTATAGTTAATGAGTAATTTGGAAAATCATAAAATTTCACTAACCGAATAACCGAGTTCGTATTTTCGATGTCATTTCTAAACGGATAATCCAATTGAGGCAAATGATATTGCGTTGGAAAGCTTATCAAAATGTGCTACTTTTTCATGTAGAAAGTTTATTTCTAATTTTGAACGGTTTAAGAGTAATTTAGAAAATGGTACAAGTTCCACCGAGTTCGTAATTTGATCTATTTTTTTAACCGTATGTCCGAATGCAGCAAATGATATGGCTTTGGGAAGCTTGAGGAAATGCAAAACTTTCTGGTATATATTGTTTCTCCCAATTCCTTAATGTTTTAAGTCAGTTTTAAAAATGGTAAAAAACGTATTTTCGCCGTAATTTGTACAAACTTTATCGGAATGGGGCAAAATAATATACCGTTGAAAAGCCAAGGAAAATGCGAAACTTTTTCATGTTGATGGTTTTCTCTGATTCCTAGCCATTTTCAAGTAATTTTGAAAATGGCGAGATCATTCGTTCTACCTTTATCGTGAAACAAATTCTTCGAAAATGCACCGCGTGAATAACCTGAACTTCTCGGCATGTCTACTTGAACTTCACTCTATTTTTCACGTGCATTTTTTGCCCGTAGATCCCCATCCACTCACCGGAAGACTCACCGGAATTGAGCAAGTGATATACCAATAGAAAGTTGCTGTAAACACGCAACTTTCTCGTGTTGATCATTTTATCATACTCGCGGCGGTTTTAAAAGTTTTCATCTGAAATTCATTAAGTGTAGCACTTGAACTTCCTGCTGTTTTCACGTTGAACTTCTGTGACGTATTTTCGTTTGTAATTTTCTCATCCATTCATCTGTGTTACACAAATGATATTCCCTTTGTACAAACCTCTATCACAATAATTTTTTAACTTTCTCCGACCGAGGACTTGACTTACACAAATGATATTCCTACCATTTTGAAGTAAATTAGAAAATGACGAGATCATGATTTATGCCTTCATCATGAATCGAAATGCACTGTGTGAAGTAGTTGAACTTCTCCGGTATGTCTGTTTGAACTTCACTCTATTTTTGACGTGCTATTTTTTGCCTGTAATGCCCAAACCACTTACCGGAATTGAGCAAATTATATACCGATGGACAACTGTTGAAAACACGCAACTTTTTCGTGTTGATCAGTTTTTCATACTCATGGCGGTTCAAAATATTTTTTTAATGCATAAAATTTTTTTAATGGTATACAAAAACTTTAAACCATTCATCGGAATATAGCATATAATATACCGTTGGAAAGCTTATGAATAGGAGCATCTTTTTCATGTAGATAAACGTTACAACTTTTTGTCGTTTGAGAGCAGTTTTAAAATGGCAAAAACAACGTTGTTTTTTCCCTGTTTTTTACATGTAATTGAAGGTCGGACATCTCGCACTAGAGATCTTGAACTTCACCGGGAGGAGCACGTGAACTTCTTGCAACAAACCTTTTTAAGCTTTTTGTTTTCTATTTTTATATTCCTATCAAAAACACATTTCGTGTAGTAGTTGAACTTCCCGCTGTTTTCATCTGGAACTTCAGTTATGTATTTTTGTTCAACCTCTCTCACAACAATTTTTGAGCTTTCTCGGGCCAAGCACCTGAACTTCTAGCAAAAAAATTTTGGACTTCACCTTTCTATTATTATTTTCTTATACGAAACGCACACCATGCAGTACAGGAACTTCTGGCTATTATTCATTTCAACTTCTCTCTATTTCGCTTTAGTAACGGAAAAAGTCTGAGTATTTTATTTAATTTGTTTGTGTATTTTTTAGAAATGTGAAAATTGGAGTTTTGTTAGAAACATCGAACTTCTTTGGTATTTCAAATTGAACTTATTAGTTTATTCTTTATTTACTGGAAGAAATTTGATTTATCAAATAAATATCGTACTGTTCTGCTTTTTTGAATTGAACTTCTTAGTTTTTATTCTCTAGCAATCAGAAAACCTAATTTTTTTAATGTACATTGAACCACTCTATTTTTTATATTGAACTTCTTGGTTTTAATCTTTAGCATTCGGGAATATCTTAGGTTTATATAAACATCAAACATCTATTTAATAAACATTGAACCACTTTGTTATTTTAGTGTGAACTTCTAATTTAAAAAAAGGAAAATCTATGTAGAAAATAATTTAGTTGTTCCATTTGTTTTAATTTGAACTTCTTTGTTTTATTCTTTAGTAACGAGAAAACAATTGAGTTTTCTATAGACTTCAAACTTTTTGTTAATTTAATTAGAACTTCTTACTTTCTAAATAGGCACAAACATTTTTTTAATTGAACTTCATACTATTATTTTTCTTATGAATCGAAAGAATTTGAGTTTTCCATACACATTGAACTACTCCGTTAATTTAATTTGAACTTCTTGATTTTGTAAATCTGATGTTTTTCATAAATATTGAAATGCTCTATTTTTGTAATTTGGACTTCTTGATTTATTCTTTTGTAACTAGGAAAATCCTAATTTTCTAATAAATATTGAACATTTCCGTTATTTATATTCAAACTTCTAGTTTTTTATAAATTCGCAATTCCATATTTATAAACGGTTTTTTATATACTATTTTTTGAATTGTCTGTTATTTCAATTTGATCTTCTTGGGGTTATTTAAAAATATATTTGATCCTATTACAAATTTTGAAAGACTCTTTTATTTTAATTTGAACTTTTTGGTTATCTGTTTTCAATAATGGGAAAATTCATGGGAATATTTTTTCGTACACCAATAAAATTTACTTTGAACTCTCCATTTTATCAAATTTAAACTTCGAGAGTTAAAAAGTTCTTGGTGACACTTGTTTTCTTCTTTTTGCATACATAAACATCGAAACATTAAAATGCTTGTTTATTTTAATTTGGACTTCCTCGTTTTTGTTTCTGAATCATGGGAATGTGAAAGGAAAGTTCTTGCAAATATCTTTTAATACAAACGTCCTAGTCAATTTTCCCGACCTTCTTTGCATTTTTTTCGAGTGAAAAATTCTCCCACTATAAGTATGGATTTCTCTATTTTCCTATTCAAATTTCACTATCAACATTTCTAGCTTATTCCATATAGTTTTAGTGATTTTGTCCTTCTCTGACTTTCACACATGAACTTACATAAAACTATGTATTTTTTCCTTATTCAAATGTCATATTTTTAACGTATGAATAGTTGTTTTTAAATCTTTTTTTCTCAGTATATTGAACTGTTTTGTTTTCCTAGCTACCGTAGATTTTAAACATATGTCACAAAACTAGTGTTGGAGGCATGTTTCTTATTGTCAAGGCACTGTTGTAAATATATGTACTATAAATAATACCACATTATTTGTATAGAAATTGGATTATTCCCTTTTTAGTTAATTTTGGAATACTTTTATATTTTTTACTAGAACAATTCTTTTTTGTTAGTGGATTTCCACGAAATAGTAAGATTTGCATAGAAGATTACAATACATCAAGCTAACAGGGACCGACCATTAGTGGAAGCAACGAACATGCAAGAACGCATCACTGAAAAAATTGCTTTTTGCACGCAGCGCTGAACAAGTTTTGTTTGAACTTTTTCCCCAACTCCCAAGCGCTACTGCACCTCACCACTTCGCAATCCAGGCGCCATTGACCACCTCTCCTCGTCTCCACTTCGGCCATCAGACTCAAACACTACCCAAGGCGAGCAGGAGAAGAACATTTGTCTCCACTGCTACGGGCAAGGAAATGGAGTGTTTGTCACAGGAAGTTCAGATGGGTGGAGCTGGCCGGTCGGCGGGAGGGATAACCGATGGGAGAGCATAGCCATTCTTGTTTTCTACAGTTCAAACAGAAGAGCCAATCAAGTTTCGGAGAGCCATGGTCGGGAGAGCCTCCGGGCATGGGCAAGTGAAAGTAGTGGAGGGGCGGAGCTGAGGAAGTGCGCAAGTTCGCACCTGGGTCACGCATATGCAGGAAGAAGGTCGAGGGTGGGGCTGCCGGCAGGGAGCTCGGGAGTGGATTTGCGCTCGTGGACCTCCGGGCGGCGACCTCGTCGAAGAACACCGCCGCACACGGAGCAGTGGGGGAGTAGCAGCGGCGTCTAGGAGATCCGACGGGCCACGCGCCGGCGCGTGGTGGCATGATTGGTCCCGAGGGCTGACTCGTGGGCGGCGGCGGCGCGGGGGATTCCGAGGATCCGGCAGCGTCCGGTGGTGCTAGCGGTCAGGCGGCGCCAGGAGGCGCATCGGGCCGAGGGAGGGGGTGTCGGCGGCGGGTGACTGATAACCCACAAGTATAGGGGATCGCAACAGTTTTCGAGGGTAGAGTATTTAACCAAAATTTATTGATTCGACACAAGGGGAGCCGAAGAATATTCTCAAGTATTAGCAGCTGAGTTGTCAATTCAACCACACCTGGAAACTTAGTATCTGCAGCAAAGTGTTTAGTAGCAAAGTAATATGATAGTGGTGGTAACGGCAACAAAAGTAAAGACAGTAAAAGTAATATTTTTGGTATTTTGTAGTGATTGTAACAGTAGCAGCGGGAAAGTAAATAAGCGTAAACCAGTATATGGAGAACTCGTAGGCAACGGATCGGTGATGGATAATTATGCCGGATGCGGTTCATCATGTGACAGTCATAACATAGGGTGACACAGAACTAGCTCCAATTCATCAATGTAATGTAGGCATGTATTCCGTATATAGTCATACGTGCTTATGGAAAAGAACTTGCATGACATCTTTTGTCCTACCCTCCCGTGGCAGCGGGGTCCTATTGGAAACTAAGGGATATTAAGGCCTCCTTTTAATAGAGAACCGGAACAAAGCATTAGCACATAGTGAATACATGGACTCCTCAAACTATGGTCATCACCGGGAGTGGTCCCGATTATTGTCACTTCGGGGTTGCCGGATCATAACACATAGTAGGTGACTATAGACTTGCAAGATAGGATCAAGAACACACATATATTCATGAAAACATAATAGGTTCAGATCTGAAATCATGGCACTCGGGCCCTAGTGACAAGCATTAAGCATAGCAAAGTCATATCAACATCAATCTCAGAACATAGTGGATACTAGGGATCAAACCCTAACAAAACTAACTCGGTTACATGATAAATCTCATCCAACCCATCACCGTCCAGCAAGCCTACAATGGAATTACTCACGCATGGCGGTGAGCATCATGAAATTGGTGATGGAGGATGGTTGATGATGACAACGGTGACGAATCCCCCTCTCGGAGCCCCGAACAGACTCCAGATCAGCCCTCCCGAGAGGTTTTAGGGCTTGGCGGCGGCTCCGTATCGTAAAACACAATGATTTATTCTCTCTAATTTTTTCTCCCCGAAAGCCAATATATAGAGTTGGAGTTGGCGTCGGACGGCATCCAGGGGGCCCACGAGGTAGGGGGTGCGCCCCCCACCCTCGTGGACAGGGTGTGGGCCCCCTGGTCTTCATCTTTGGCGAGGATTTTTTATTGTTTTTTCTAAGGTGTTTCGTGGAGTTTCAGGACTTTTCGAGAATATTTGCTTTCTGCACATAAAACCACACCATGGCAATTCTGCTGAAAACAGCGTCAGTCCGGGTTAGTTTCATTCAAATCATACAAGTTAGAGTCAAAAACAAGGGCAAAAGTGTATGGAAAAGTAGATACGACGGAGACGTATCAACTCCCCCAAGCTTAAACCCTTGCTTGTCCTCAAGCAATTCAGTTGACAAACTGAAAGAAAGAAAGAAAAACTTTTACAAACTCTATTTGCTCTTGTTGTTGCAAATATGTAAAGCCAGCATTCAAGTTTTTAGTAAAGATCATAACTAACCACATTTGCAATAATTCTCAGGTCTCCCAATTACTCATATCAATAGCATAATCAACTAGCGAGCCATAATAATAAATCTCGGATGACAACACTTTCTCAAAACAATCATAATATGATATAACAAGATGGTATCTCACTAGCCCTTTCTGAGACCGCAAAACATAAATGCAGAGCACCTTTAAAGATCAAGGACTGACTAGACATTGTAATTCATGGTAAAAGAGATCCAATCATAGTCATACCCAACATAGATTAATAGTGATGAATGCAAATGATAGTTGTGCTCTCCAGCTAGTGATTTTTAATAAGAGGGTGATGACTCAACATAAAAGTAAATAGATAGGCCCTTCGCAAAGGGAAGCAGGGATTTGTAGAGGTGCCAGAGCTCGGTTTTGAAATAGAGATAAATTGTATTTTGAGCGGTATACTTTCATTGTCAACATAGCAACTAAGAGATGGCGATATCTTCCATGCTAAACACATTATAGGCAGTTCCCAAACAGAATGGTAAAGTTTATACTCCCCCTCCACCAACAAGCATCATTCCATGACTTGCTCGAAACAACGAGTGTCTCCAACATACATCAGGTCCTAGGGGGAATTTTTTTTGCAATTAATTTTGATTTAGTTTACATAAAGCATGTTCTCGTGAGTGTGGAGCGGAGTCCACTCCTCTTGAGAATAACCCGCCTAACACGGAAGATAAGGACGGCCTTGGTTGATACATGAGCTATTCGAGCATACAAAACAGAATAATTATTTGAAGGTTTAGAGTTTGGCACATTCAAATTTACTTGGAACGGCAGGTAGATACCGCATATAGGAAGGTATAGTGGACTCATCTGGAATAACTTTGGGGTTTAAGGGATTTGATGCACAAGCAGTATTCCCGCTTAGTACAAGTGAAGGCTAGCAAAAGACTTGGGAAGCGACCAACTAGAGAGCGACAACAGCCATGTACATGCATTAAAATTAATAAACATTGGATGCAAGCATGAGTAGGATATAATCCACCATGAACATAAATATCATGAAGGCTATGTTGATTTTGTTTCAACTACATGCGTGAACGTGTGCCAAGTCAAGTCACTTAAATCATTCAAAGGAGGATACCACCCCATCATACCACATCACAGCCATCTCAATAGCATGTTGGCATGCAAGATAAACCATTATAACTCATAGCTAATCAAGCATGGCACAAGTAACTATGATCTCTAATTGTCATTGCAAACATGTTTGTTCACAATAAGCTGAATCAAGAACGAGGGGCTCATCATATTTACAAAAACAAAAGAGGTCGAGTTCATACCAGCTTTTCTCATCTCAGTCAGTCCATCATATATCATCATAATTGCCTTTCACTTGCACGACCGAATGGTGTGAATAATAATAAGAGTGCACGTGCATTGGACTAGGCTGGAATCTGCGAGCATTCAAAAAACAGGAGAAGACAAGGCAATATGGGCTCTGGGTTAAATCAACAATGATGCGTATAAGAGCCACTTCAACAATTTAATCATGGTCTTCTCCTACTGACCCTCAAAGAAAATAAAAGAAATAAAAAACTATTTACACGGGAAAGCTCCCAACAAGCAAAAGAAGAACGGGAATATTTTTGGCTTTTCTTTTTAATTACTACTACTACAGTAGAAAAGTAAACTACTACTAATTTTTTTTTGGTTTTCTTAAGGTTTATCAAACACACAAGAAGAAAGCAGGAAAAAGAAAATAAACTAGCATGGATATTACAGTGAAAGAGTATGAGCACCGACATCTAGCAATGAGTGTGTGTGAACATAAATGTAATGTCGGTGAGAAATACATACTCCCCCAAGCTTAGGCTTTTGGCCTAAGTTGGTCTATTGCCAGGGATAGCCTGGCGGATACCCGTAGGTGTAGCTGGGGTCGTACTGCGACGAGGAATAGTTGGGATCATACTGTGATGACGAAGAGGGCTCTGACTACCACTGGCTGACAGTCGTCTCTGGATCCCAAGAATAAACAGATTGTCATGGAGGCTCATCTTGTGGTTCCGGTTTCGGGGCTGGTGCGGGATTTTTGTAGGCTTCGACAGCAGCCCACGTAACGAGATAGGGACCTGCAAAATTAAACAAAGAAGGAGCAGGCAACGTAATAGTTTCAGGATAATGTCTATCAAAGTATAACTTTTATTTGAGCTCTCCATTCCTGTCCTTATCAAGAAAATCATGGGCTATCATGCTCTTATAGTCTAGATAAGCATTAGGCAGTAATTTTTCTTCTTTCTCATAATGCCTAATAGCTATGTTAAAGTGTGCAGCAAGGCGAGAAGCATAAATGCCTCCAAAGATGGGGCCTTTAGTACGGTTCAGACTCATCCGCCTAGCAATAATTCCGCCCATACTAACAGTGTTGTCGTGGTATAAACCATGGAACAAAATGATAATATCAGGAACGCTAAATTTCCCACAGTTCCCACGACCTATCAAGCATCGACTAGCAAATAAAGCAAAATAGCGTAACACAGGAAAATGTATGCTAGTGATCTTGCATCAGAAACCTTCCTGATTTCTCCCACAGAGATAAGTTTAATAAATGGTTCCAACTCCTTACTGGGTGGTTCCTCTAAAGTGCCCTCAGGGGGTATGTTGCAGACTGCGCAAAATTCAGACAATGGCATTTTCTTCACAACGTCATATAAATGAAACTCTACTGATGGAGGTGATTCCTTAGGGTAAAAGTAGAAGTTTTGCACAAAAGTATTTGTGAGTAAGAGATATTGTGGACGTTGGTCGCGGACGAAGTCGGTGAGGCCAGCATTTTCAATCAATGAATAGAAATCCTCATAAATCCCGGCCTCTCTCAAGAAATTATCAGAAGGCCATTCACACGGCTGGATTTCCGCCGTACGAGGCAAATTATATTTGGGCCTCTGAGCTTCTTCATCTTGTTTATCCTTTGAGCTTCGGCTCGATGAGCCCCTCAAAATTCTCTTCATCATTTTTCTGAAATAATCTGAAATTTTTAGTAACTTCAAACAAAACTGAACCAACAATAAAACTGATAGCAACTACTCCTACAAGTGCCTAGAGCCTATATCAAGCATTAGAACTACTTGGAACCATATAAATTTGACATGAAAGCTCAAGAACATGGCCACCTATGCAGCACAAATTTGCGAAGAATAAAGCACTAGAACAAAAAATAATTGGACCAATGGAGGAGTCACATACCAAGGAACAATCTCCCCAAGCAGTTTTGCAAGAGGTGCTTTGAGCAAGGAGATCGAAAATCGCAGCAAAAGTGGCTGGAACTCGTGCTTGAGTTGGTTTTTCGGATTTGTGTGAGACAGGAAGAAGATGGGTGCTGGGATAAGTGGAGGAGGGCCACCGTGGGCCCACGAGGCAGGGGGCGTGCCCTAGAGGGGGGCCCACCACCCTCGTGGCCAGGTGGCAGCTCCTCCCGTGGTAATTTTCGCACAGTAAATCCTCAAATATTCCCGAAAAAATCATATTAAATTGGCATGTCATTCTGAGGACTTTTATTTTCGGGATATTTTTATATTGCACTGATAAACCAGGAAACAGACAGAGAAATACTATTTTTACTTTATTTCTACTAATTAACAGAAAATATAAAGAGGGTACAGAAAGTCGTGCTTCTAGTTTCATCCATCTCATGCTCATCAAAAAGAATCCACTAACAAGGTTGATCAAGTCTTGTTAACAAACTCATTCTGATAATCATGAAACCGTAGAAATTTCGAATAACACTAAATTACCTCAACGGGGATATGCACATCCCCTATAATAAGTATATCATATTTCTTTTTGACAGTAGGAAGAGGAAATTCAAAACCTCCAATTATAATCGATGGACTTTTTCCAATGGAGTTGATACTATGAACTTGAGGTTGTTTCCTCGGAAAGTGTACCGTATGCTCATTACCATTAACATGAAAAGTGACATTGCCTTTGTTGCAATCAATAACAGCCCCTGCAGTATTAAGAAAAGGTCTTCCAAGAATAATAGACATACTATCATCCTCGGGAATATCAAGAATAACAAAGTCTGTTAAAATAGTAACGTTTGCAACCACAACAGGCACGTCCTCACAAATACCGACAGGTATAGCAGTTGATTTGTCAGCCATTTGTAGAGATATTTCAGTAGGTGTCAACTTATTCAGGTCAAGTCTACGATATAAAGAGAGAGGCATAACACTAATACCGGCTCCAAGATCACATAAAGCAATTTTAATATAATTTCTTTTAATGGATCAAGGTATAGTAGGTACTCCGGGATCTCCAAGTTTCTTTGGTATTCCACCTTTAAAGGTATAATTAGCAAGCATGGTGGAAATTTCAGCTTCCGGTATCTTTCTTTTATTAGTAATGATATCCTTCATATATTTGGCATAAGGATTTGTTTTGAGCACACCAGTTAATCGCATACGTAAAAAGATAGGCCTAATCATTTCAGCAAAGCGCTCAAAATCCTCATCATCCTTTTTCTTGGATGGTTTGGGAGGAAAGGGCATGGGTTTCTGAACCCATGGTTCTCTTTCTTTGCCATGTTTCCTAGCAACAAAGTCTCTTTTATCATAACGTTGATTCTTTGATTGTGGGTTATCAAGATCAACAGCAGGTTCAATTTCTATATCATTATCATTACTAGGTTGAGCATCATCATGAACATCATCATTAACATTTTCATTAGGTTCATGTTCATTACCAGATTGTGTTTCAGCATCAGACATAGATATATCATTTGGATTATCATGTGGTTCAGCAATAGGTTCACTAGATGTTTGCACAGTTCTATCATTTTTCTTTTTCTTCTTTTTTTAGAAGAACTAGGAACATCAATATTTTTTCTTTGAGAATCTTGCTCGATTCTCTTAGGGTGGCCTTCAGGATACAAAGGTTCCTGAGTCATTCTACCAGTTCTAGTAGCCACTCTAACAGCATAATCATTTTTCTTACTATTCATTTCATGGAGCAATTCTTTTTGAGCCTTAAGTACTTGTTCTACTTGAGTGGTAACCATAGAAGCATGTTTGCTAACAAGTTTAAGTTCACCTCTAATATTAGTCATATAATCACCCAAGTATTTAATCATATCGGAATCATATTTCAATTGTCTACCAAAATAAGCATTGAAATTTTCTTGTTTGACAATAAAATTATCAAACTCATCAAAGCATTGCCTAGCAGACTTATAGTGAGGGATATCACCTTCATCAAATCTATAGAGAGAATTTACCTTTACTACCCGTGTCGGGATATCGGGATCAGGAGGTTCCTCAGTAAATAAGTGATCAAGTTCATATGTTTCTTCGACAGGCGGTAGATTAAGACCATGTATTTCTTCAATAGGAGGTAAATTCTTAACATCTTCAGCTTTAATACCTTTTTCTTTCATAGATTTCTTTGCCTCTTGCATATCTTCGGGACTGAGAAATAGAATACCTCTCTTCTTTGGAGTTGGTTTAGGAGTAGGCTCAGTAATTGGAGTGGGAGCTGGCTCAGGAGGTGCCCAATTATTTTCATTTGTCAACATATTATTCAATAGAATTTCAGCTTCATCCGGTGTTCTTTCCTTGAAAAGAGAACCAGCACAACTATCCAGGTAATCTCTGGAAGCATCGGTTAGTCCATTATAAAAGATATCAAGTATTTCAGGTTTCTTAAGAGGATGATCAGGCAAAGCATTAAGTAACTTGAGAAGCCTCCCCCAAGCTTGTGGGAGACTCTCTTCTTTAATTTGCACAAAGTTGTATATTTCCCTTAAAGCGGCTTGTTTCTTATGAGCAGGGAAATATTTAGCAGAGAAGTAATAAATCGTATCCTGGGGACTACGCACACAAAACCAGGATCAAGAGAATTAAACCATATCTTAGCATCACCCTTTAATGAGAACGGAAATATTTTGAGTATATAGAAGTAACGCGATCTCTCATCATTAGTGAACAGGGCAGCTATATAATTTAACTTAGTAAGATGTGCCACAACAGTTTCAGATTCATAGCCATAAAAAGGATCAGATTCAACCAAACTAATTATATCTGGATCAACAGAGAATTCATAATCCTTATCAGGAACACAGATAGGTGAAGTTGCAAAAGCAGGATTAGGTTTCATTTTATCTCTAAGTGATTCTTTGTTCCATTTAATCAATAACCTCTTAAGCTCATATCTATCTTTGCAGGCTAAAATAGCTAAAGAAGAATCTTTATCAAAAAGATAACCCTGAGGAATAACAGGCATATTTTCATCATCACTTTCATCATCGTATTCAGATTCATCAATTTCTCTTTCTCTAGCCCTAGCAATTTGTTCTTCAAGAAATTCACTAAGGGGCACAGTAGTATCAGGCATAGAAGCAGTTTCATCATAAGTATCATGCATAGCAAAAGTGGCATCATCAATAACATGCGACATATCGGAACGAATAGCAGAAGCAGGTTTAGGTGTCGCTAGCTTACTCATAACAGAAGGTGAATCAAGTGCAGAGCTAGATGGCAGTTCCTTACCTCCCCTCGTAGTTGAGGGATAAATTGTTGTCTTAGCGTCTTTCAAGTTCTTCATAGTGTCCATCAGATATAAATCCCAAGTGACTCAAAGAATAGAGCTATGCTCCCCGGCAACGACGCCAGAAAAAGGTCTTGATAACCCACAAGTATAGGGGATCGCAACAGTTTTCGAGGGTAGAGTATTTAACCCAAATTTATTGATTCGACACAAGGGGAGCCAAAGAATATTCTCAAGTATTAGCAGCTGAGTTGTCAATTCAACCACACCTGGAAACTTAGTATCTGCAGCAAAGTGTTTAGTAGCAAAGTAATATGATAGTGGTGGTAACGGCAACAAAAGTAAAGACAGTAAAGTAATATTTTTGGTATTTTGTAGTGATTGTAACAGTAGCAGCGGGAAAGTAAATAAGCGTAAACCAGTATATGGAGAACTCGTAGGCAACGGATCGGTGATGGATAATTATGCCGGATGCGGTTCATCATGTGACAGTCATAACATAGGGTGACATAGAACTAGCTCCAATTCATCAATGTAATGTAGGCATGTATTCCGTATATAGTCATACGTGCTTATGGAAAAGAACTTGCATGACATCTTTTGTCCTACCCTCCCGTGGCAGCGGGGTCCTATTGGAAACTAAGGGATATTAAGGCCTCCTTTTAATAGAGAACCGGAACAAAGCATTAGCACATAGTGAATACATGGACTCCTCAAACTATGGTCATCACCGGGAGTGGTCCCGATTATTGTCACTTCGGGGTTGCCGGATCATAACACATAGTAGGTGACTATAGACTTGCAAGATAGGATCAAGAACCTCACATATATTCATGAAAACATAATAGGTTCAGATCTGAAATCATGGCACTCGGGCCCTAGTGACAAGCATTAAGCATAGCAAAGTCATAGCAACATCAATTCTCAGAACATAGTGGATACTAGGGATCAAACCCTAACAAAACTAACTCGATTACATGATAAATCTCATCCAACACATCACCGTCCAGCAAGCCTACGATGGAATTACTCACGCACGGCGGTGAGCATCATGAAATTGGTGATGGAGGATGGTTGATGATGACGACGGCGATGAATCCCCCTCTCCGGAGCCCCGAACGGACTCCAGATCAGCCCTCCCGAGAGGTTTTAGGGCTTGGCGGCGGCTCCGTATCGTAAAACGCGATGATTTTCTTCTCTCTAATTTTTTCTCCCCGAAAGCCAATATATAGAGTTGGAGTTGGCGTCGGAGGGCATCCAGGGGGCCCACGAGGTAGGGGGCGCGCCCTAGAGGGGGGGCGCCCCCACCCTCGTGGACAGGGTGTGGCCCCCCTGGTCTTCATCTTTGGCGAGGATTTTTTATTATTTTTCTAAGGTGTTCCATGGAGTTTCAGGACTTTCCGAGAATATTTGCTTTCTGCACATAAAACCACACCATGGCAATTCTGCTGAAAACAGCGTCAGTCCGGGTTAGTTCCATTCAAATCATACAAGTTAGAGTCAAAAACAAGGGCAAAAGTGTTTGGAAAAGTAGATACAACGGAGATGTATCAGTGACGTGCTGGGGCGGTTGGGAGAGGAGGCGGCCCCGACGGCGGTTGGGTAGAGGCGGCGAGCCAGAGGCGCGCGGCGACGGCGAGATCTGTCGTTCGGGGGAGGAACTCGAGGGAGGAGGTGGGGATCGAGGCAGTGGGTCAGGTGTGGTGGTGTTTTTTTAGTCGGTCCGGTGGGTTTCTCAGGCCTTATAGGACGCGTCGTGATCCAAATAACTACTCTAATCCTGGGATTAGAATAGTGTTGTCCTATATATATATATATATATAAGAATGATCATGATGCCCTCATGTCCATATTTTATTTTATCGACACCTCTATCTCTAAATATGTGGACATATATTTCGTTATCGGCTTCCGCTTGAGGACAAGCGAGGTCTGAGCTTGGGGGAGTTGATACGTCAATTTTGCATCATGCTTTTATATTGATATTTATTGCATTATGGACTGTTATTACACATTATGTCACAATACTTATGTCTATTCTCTCTTATTTTACCAGGTTTACACGAAGAGGGAGAATGCCGGCAACTGGAATTCGGGGCTGGAAAAGGAGCAAATATTACAGACCTATTCTGTACAACTCCAAAAGTCCTGATACTCCAAGAAAGTTAGTTTTGGAATATATTAAAAATATTGGGCGAAGAAAGCACCAGAGGGGGGCTACACCCTGTCCACAAGGGTGGGGGCGCGCCCTACCCGCCTGGGCGCACCCCCTTGCCTCGTGGGCACCTGGCAGGCCTTCGGTGCCCATCTTATGCTATATGAAGTCTTTTCCCCGGGAAAAAATCAGAAGGAAGCTTTCGGGACGAAGCACCGCCGTCATGAGGTGGAACTTGGCGAAACCAATCTAGGGCTCCGGCGGAGCTGTTCTGCCGGGGAAACATCCCTCCGGGAGGGGAAAATCATCACCATCGTCATCACCACCGATCCTATCATCAGGAGGGGGTCAATCTCCATCAACATCTTCACCAGCACCATCTCCTCTCAAACCCTAGTTCATCTCTTGTATCCAATCTTTGTCTCAAAACCTCAGATTGGTACTTGTGGGTTGCTAGTAGTGTTGATTACTCCTTGTAGTTGATGCTAGTTGGTTTATTTGGTGGAAGATCATATGTTCAGATCCTTTATGCATATTAATACCCCTCTGATTATGAATATGAATATGATTTGTGAGTAGTTACGTTTGTTCCCGAGGACATGAGAGAAGTCTTGCTATAAGTAGTCATGTGAATTTGGTATTCGTTCGATATTTTAATGAGATGTATGTTGTCTTTCCTCTAGTGGTGTTATGTGAACGTCGACTACATGACACTTCACCATTGTTTGGGCCTAGAGGAAGGCATTGGGAAGTAATAAGTAGATGATGGGTTGCTAGAGTGGCAGAAGCTTAAACCCTAGTTTATGTGTTGCTTCGTAAGGGGCTGATTTGGATCCATATGTTTCATGCTATGGTTAGGTTTACCTTAATACTTCTTTTGTAGTTGTGGATGCTTGCAATAGGGGTTAATCATAAGTGGGATGCTTGTCCAAGGAAGGGCAGGACCCAAGCACCGGTCCACCCACATATCAAATTATAAAAGTAACAAACGTGAATCATATGAGCGTGATAAAAACAAGCTTGATGATAATACCCTTGTGTCCTCGGAAGCGTTTTCCCTTATATAAGAGTTTGTCCAAGCTTGTCCTTTGCTAAAAAAGGATCAGGCCACCTTGTTGCACCTTATTTACTTTTATTACTTGTTACTCGTTACAAATTATCTTATCACAAAACTATCTGTTACCGATAATTTCAGTGCTTGCAGAGAATACCTTATTGAAACCCCTTGTCATTTCCTTCTGCTCCTCGTTAGGTTCGACACTCTTACTTATCGAAAGGACTACGATAGATCCCCTATACTAGTGGGTCATCAAAGCCACCCGTTGTTTTGGACAAGCCATGGAATGTGATTGTTGGTGGAGGGGGAGTAAACCTTTAATTTTATCGCTTGGGACCGCCACTAGCGTGCTTAGCATGGAAGATATTGATAATTGATGGTCGTGAAGTAAATTAGAAGGGTGCATGTCCCAAAATATCATTTACCTCTATTTTAAAAAATTGAGTTCTGGCACCATTGCAAATCACTGCTTCCCTCTGCGAAGGGACTATCTATTTACTTTCATGTTGAGTCATCACCTTCTAAAACAAGCGCTAGAACCTGAGAGCACAACTAGCATGGCTTATGCATTGTGCGTAGCTAATGTTGGGTGCATCATGATTGGATCTTTTCTACCATGAATTACAATGTTTAGTCGCTGCTTAAACTTTGGAGGTGCTCTGCATTTATGTTTTGCGGTCTCAGAAAGGACTGGCGAGATACCACTATTGTCATATTATATAATGGTTGTTTTGACAACGTGTTGCTGTTTGAGATATACCTTATTATTGCTCGCTAGCTGATTATGTCATTGATATGAGTCATTATAATCTTTAAGAGTTATTGTCGTCATGGTTAGTTATAATGTTGGTTGAAAACCTGGGTGTTGTTTAAGCTTATTTATGCAAATAAGAGCAAAAGAGTTCGTAAAAGTTTTTCTTTTTCACTTTCAGTTTATCAACTGAATTGCTTGAGGACAAGCAAAGGTTTAAGCTTGGGGGAGTTGATACGTCTCCAACGTATCTACTTTTCCTAACACTTTTCCTCTTGTTTTGGACTCTAATTTGCATGGTTGGAATGAAACTAACCCCGCACTGACCCTGTTTTCAGCAGAACTACCATTGTGTTGTTTTTGCGCAGAAATAAAAGTTCTCGGAATGGAACGAAACTTTGCGAGGAATTTTTATATAATAAATAATAATTTCTATAGCCAAGACCTGCCGGAGAGGGGCACCTGGGTGGGCACAACCCACCAGGGCGCGCCCCCCTCTCCTGGCGCTCCCAGGTGGGTTGTCCCCACCTGGTGGCCCTGCAAACCCTGAACCGACGCTATAAAATCATATTTTTCCAGAGAAATATCAGGGGGAAAGAATTATCGCGATCCACGAGACGGAGCTGCCGTCACCTCCCGTTCTTCATCGGGAGGCCAGATCTGGAGTCCGTTTGGGGCTCCGGAGAGAGGGATCTTCGTTCTTCATCATCACCAACCCTTCTCCATCGCCAATTCCATGATGCTCCCCACCAGGAGTGAGTAATTCCTTCGTAGTCTCGCTGGTCGACGAGGAGTTGGATGAGATTTGTCATGTAATCGAGTTAGTTTTGTTAGGGCTTGATCCCTAGTATCCACTATGTTCTTAGATTGATGTTGCTATGAATTTGCCATACTTAATGCTTGTCACTTTGGGCCCCGGTGGCATGAACTCAGATCTGAACTGTTTATGTTATCATCATTATATCCATGTTCTTGATCCGATCTTGCAAGTTATAGTTACCTACTACGTGTTATGATCCGGCAACCCCGGAGTGACAATAGTCGGGACCACTCCCGGTGCTGACCGTAGTTTGAGGAGTTCGTGTATTTAATATGTGTTAATGCTTTGTTCATGTTCTTTATTAAAAGGAGGCATTAATATCCCTTAGTTTCCAATATGGACCCCGCTGCCACGGGAGGGTAGGACAAAAGATGTCATGCAATTTCTTCCATAAGCACGTATGACTATTTACGGAATACATACCTACATTATATTGACGAACTAGAGCTAGTGCTGTATCGCCCTAGATTATAACTGTCTCATGATGAATATCATCCAACAAGTCACCGATCCAATGCCTACAAATTTATCCTATACTGTTCTTGCTAAGTTACTACTGCTATCATCACTGTTACACTTGCTACAAAATTACTGTTATCACTGTTACCGTTACCGTTGCTACTGTCACTACTATCAAAACTATCATATTACTTTGTTGTTGATCACTTTGCTGCAGATAATTAATCTTCAGGTGTGGTTGAATTGACAACTCAGCTGCTAATACGTTCAAATATTCTTTGGCTCCCCTTGTGTCAAATCTATAAATTTGGGTTGAATACTCTACCCTCGAAAACTATTGCGATCCCCTATATTTTTGGGTTATCAATGCAGCGGCGGTGCGCGGGTCATTGATGTCGCGGGGACGGCTGCTGCTGGCAGCGGTGACCATGTTCCGCGGCGCTACATCCCGAAGAGGCGGTGTAGCGGCGGCTCACGGGTCGGGGCAGCCGAGGGGAGAGCCACTGGTAGGGGGCGACGGCCCGACGGGAGGCCACGTGGACCGCGTGCCACGACGCGACAGCCCTAAGGGGCGACGCAAAGGCAGCAGCGGCTACGGGGGTAGCCGGCGGGAGGATCTCAGGGCGGCGGCACAGCGGTTTGTAGGGACGACATGATGGCAACCTATGACTCGATTTGCGGTAGGCGCGTGCTCGGGGACGTGCTTGACGAAGACAGGCATGTGATCGATTGATCAAACCGACGGCGGTGGTGTATGCACCATGGCAGGGACGATGTTGTCGGTGATGTCCCGGGCGCGATGACAACGAACACAGACCGACAATCGAGACTGCGCCGACGAGCGGCCGCTATTGACGCATGAAGGCGTCCCTTGGACGGCGTGTTCCTTGCCGCGTGGTTGATGACGGAGTGGCCGGTGGAGGATCGACGCTAATGTCAGAGTAGAGGCGCGGGGGTCAACGGCGGCGGCGCGCCCCGCAAATCGATCTTAGATCAAAAAACTAAAGAGAAATAACACCGATCAATCGATCGGCAAGAAAGAAAAACCCCAATCAATGGATCGGGAAAACGACTCTCTAGGGCAGTCGGGCCACACAACCGGCAGACTAATCCTAGGTACATGTGGCTAGGGTTGGATCGATTAGACTGATATCATGTTAGAAGAGATAGAGATGGATTGTTGGAAACAATGTTTATTGCTTAAGCCTCGTGGACATATTATATATAGAAGTAAAATGAAGTATAAGAAAAGGCATGATCAAATCCTAGTCTATCATATGCTTCCTAATAATCATAATATTCAACATAATTTTGCTACCAATGCCACATAACCATAT